>NC_143171.1:385000-700263 GCF_047325235.1 Durio zibethinus
TGTAACAACTCATCTACCAATCAACTAGACCTAAAAATGGATACTGCTTAAGCATGTGACCTATACCTGGCTATCGGGGAAAGGATCAGGCCCCGATGAGTAAGAAGGCAAGGCAATCATTGCAAAACCTAAGGTGTAAGCTTGGGCAGAGCAACTATCGATACATATATTGGTAGTGGTAGCAAATATTCAAATGAGAATTTTGAAAGCTGAAAAAGGAAAGGTTCCATGTGAATGACACTTGCACATGGGTTAGTTGATCCTAAGAGATAGGGGAAATTCATCTTGATAGCGTGTCTAGTGTTAGCTTTCAAAGGGAATTGGGTTAAAATTCCTAAACCAGAATACGATAGCTAACAACAACATTAAGGAGTCTAGAGACATTGGTGATGGCCTCAGGAAGAGTTATCTTCTCTATTTAATGGCCTACCCACCCTAGAAACAGCTCAGCCAAAGGTAAGGTCTAGCAGCTAGAAGAGCACCGCACATCATGCAATGTTTAGTACACCCTTAATGGCCCTTAAAAATCTAGAGGATTGAGTGCCATCTGTGCTTCGTTTTACTCATAATCACATCAGGTCTCTTGGCTGAATAGCCTCTAGTCGATGGAATAATGTAGGTAGGGGAAGTCAGCAAAATAGATCTATAAGCTTAAGAAAAAGATTGGCTTTAAAGTCTAGGCATGGGGGTCCAAATCTTGAACCCATTGACTGTCAATACACTACTCTAGTTGTTCCCACAGTGTGAGCGGGTCATAGCTTGCTAGCTGAAGGATGGACTAAAAATGCCTCTCTTGTGGGACTTCCTCGAGTGATGAACAATTGACTCAGAACTGGTATAGGCAAAGGGAATCCAACTATTTACTTAAAATATAGCATTGTGATGGTCCTTGTAAATGCTCACAAAATATGATTTTTGCCCAGCGCTTTGATTGTCAAAGTGAAAAAATTTAACCAAACACAGGTAAATGGTAGGAGTAACTATGACTCTCTTAAGGTAGCCATATGCCTTGTCATCTAATTAGTAACAAGCATGGATGGATTAACAAGATTCCCACTATCTCTATCTACTATCTAGTGAAACCATAGCCAAAGGAATGGGCTTGGTAGATTCTGTGGGGAAAAAAGACCTTGTTGAGCTTAACTTTAGTTCGACTTTGAGAAATGACTTAATAAGTGTAAGATAAGTGACAGCCCTTAGATGAAATTGAAATACCACAACTTTTAATGTTATTTTACTTATTCCATGTATCAGAGGTGGGGTACAACTTTTGGACCTAAGACTAACCTCAATTGGTTGATCCTAGCAAAAAATATTGTTAGGTGGGGAGTTTAGCTGGGGTAGCACATCTGTTAAAAGATAATGCAAGTATCTTAAGATAAGCTCAATGAGAATTGAAATCTCATGTGAAATAAAAGGGTAAAAGCTCATTTGATTATGATTTACAGTATGAATATGAATCATGAAAGCATGGCCTATTGATCCATTAGACCTTCAAAATTTCAAGCTAAAAGTGTCAAAAAAGTTACCTCAAGGATAACTGGCTTGTGGCAGCCAATCATTCATAGTGACATTGCTTTTTCATCCTTTGATGTAAGCTTTTCCTATCATTATGAAGCAAAATTCACCATGTGTTTGATTTTTCAGCCACCAATAGTGAATGTGAGCTTGGTTCAGACCATCATGAGATAGGCTAGTTTTACACTACTGATGGCAGCATTGCAATAGTAATTCAACCTAGTGTGAGAGGAACCATTGATTCTCACAATTGGTAATCGCACTTGGTTGAAAAGTTGGTGGTGTGAAGCTACCATGCGCTAGATTATGACTAAATGCCTCTAAGTCAGAATCTAGGCTATAAGTGATGCATGCACCTATTGCCTAATTGCTGACCTGTAATATGAGTCAATGCCCCTTAAGAGCATATGTCATAGGTGTAGCCCCTGCAATAGACAAGCCACATAGGCCTTTTTAGAGCTCAATTCCACCAAGTGATAGGTAGAATCCTTTGTAGATGTCTTCAATATGTGATGGGTATTGTTGCCTCAGATGCCATCAGTAGATGCTAGCCCCTTGGTATAGGATGTTGCCTTGGACACCATTGCTAAATGTTGGCACTTAGTGCAAGCACTTGCTTCAACCATTATTGGCACAAGTGGGACCTTGGTATGGGTTGTTGCCTTGGACAACTTTTTGTTAGATGCTAGCATTTAGTGCAACATATCTACCATGAACTTCCCACTTAAGATACTTGTCTGCCTCTTGATCACCATAGGCACCAAATGACACTCAATCCATGTGTCATAGGCTTCAATCTTGAGCCAAACTTTACACAGCCTTGGATGGGGGATTGACTTTGTCTGCCTAAGTCAGCCTACAAAACTCAAGTGCTCAACATAATTCTAGCTTGTCAAAGATTGTGTTATAATACTAGGCCTTCCATAAGCCCATAAATCTATTCCTCCTAATACTGTGTTCAAGAATGCCCACACTTGGGTTTGATCGTGCACTTGCACATCGATCATTAGTGCCTACACATGGGTCTGTCTATGTGCCAGTGTCATGGGCTCTGACCTTAGACTCAGAATCCGTGTGGCCTTAGGCTTGGAATCTCTTCCTTTATGCCTAAGTCAGCCTAAAACACAAGTGTGCGGGCACTAGAACAATGGGAAAGGCTGATTACACAAATTAAAGAGAAGTAAAACAACAAGGTAGAATGCTGGAATATGTTGTATATTCACAGAAACAGAAGTGTTTGATGGTGTACAAATGAGGGTGGAGCAGCCCTCTATTTATAGTTCAGGCTCCAGCTACACTTAATGGCAATATCTCTAGAATAAAGGCTAAAATCATGGGATTACACAGATTATAATCAATCAAGATTCTAACTCTAGATTTCTAGGGTCAATCAAATCTGCCATGAGGCTCCTACTGATCCTGTAAGGTTCCATAAGCTTCCTTTGTGTATCCAGCACCTTGGGCCCTTCTACATGTGGTGCGGACAGCTTGAATGCCAAGCCTTGGCCTCACGGGCTGGCCTGCGAGCTGGGCAGGCGTTCTGGCCTTGTCTCCTAGGCCTTGCACGCAAATACCCGCTAGCACGCCTAGTCTGCGGGCCTCAACCTCTGGCTCACGTGCTGGTGCACCTAATGTGCATGGCACGCACACCCAGGGTATGACATTTTCCCCCACCTAATTATGCAATGCCCTCGTTGCATCTTCTGTATGGTACTACCTGATCTGGTCCTCGAACTACTATAAGTCATCTACTAGTTCCTAGCTTGCCTCATTGTTTGGAAGTCCTTTCTAGCGCACCAAGCACTCTTGTCTTGGTTGATAGTTCATCTGTTTCACCTTTCGGTCAGCTATGATGCTATGGACCTCCTTCTCATATAAGGCCCTTACTCCCAATTGCATGCTTTGACTCTACCAGTCCTGGATCTGCACGTCTTGCCTATTCTGGTCTACCCACTTCTTCGACCTCTTGGTCGCCTTGTGTAGTAGACTCTGGCCAAGTTAGTTTGCTTCTGCCATGCCTTGGCAAACTTGTATGCTGCTAGATTTGGCCCTATATAACCTGCAGCAATCGAACAGGGTGTTAGTGGTTGTTGCCCTGTCACAACCTCAAATGGGCTCTGGTTCGTTGCCTCGCTCCTTTGCAAGTTGTAGGAAAACTATGCAACATCTACCAACTTTGGCCAGTCCCTTTGTGTGGCACTCACATAGTGCTTGAGGTAGACCTCTAATAGTCCATTCACTCATTCTGTCTACCCATCAGTCTGTGGATGCATGCTGGAAGAAAAGTTCAAGTTTGACCCCAACAGCTTGAACAACTCAGTTTAGAACCTGCTCGTGAACTGCTCGTCCCGATCACTAATAATGGTCCTCAGCACTCCCCAGTACTTAACCATGTTTTTCAAGAGCAATCGAGCTACCTCCTCGTCTGGGCACTCCTTGGTTGCTGGAATGAAGATTCCATACTTGGAAAACCTATCCACCACTATCATGATGCTTTCAAACCCTTCTGCTTTGGGTAGACCGACTATAAAGTCCAGAGAAACACTCTCTTATGGTCGCTCTGGCACTGGTAATGGCTCCAAGAGATCACCTAGTTTCTTGAGCTCCACTTTGTCCTATTGGCACACAAGACAAGTCTTCATATAGGCCTCCATATCGTCTCTCATATATGGCCAGTAGTACCAGTCCTCGATCAGTGCCAAGGTACGGCTCACTCCGAGGTGTCCAGCCTACCTTGAATCTTGACATTCTTACAAAACTTCCTTGTGGAGCTTCCCATGCTGTGGTACAAACAGTCTACTACCCCTGGTGTACAACAAACCATCCTGCATCCAAAATCGCCTAGTCTTACCTTACTGGGCATACTCCATAAGAGCCTTGGCTGTAAGATCATGCGTAAGAAGGATTTCATGGTGTATTCAACAAAACCATCAACATGTTCACCCAGAAGAATGAATCCTTAGAGTTCATGGTTAAAGTGATGTGCAAAGAGATGAATGAGCTCAAAGAGGAGCTCACAACATGCAAGGCAGCCATTGGGAATGGTGTGTTAGCTATAACAACTAAGGCTTAAGTGGTAGTTCCCAAGCCAATGGAGTGTAAGGGAGCTAGGTCCACAAAAGATGTGGAAAACATTCTATGAGGAATGGAACAATACTTTTAAGCCATGGGCATTGATGAGGATGCCATTAAGGTAAGTATAGCCTCTATATATTTGGTTGACATTGCATTATTGTGGTAGAGATGTAGGTGTAATGATGCAAGCTATAAAGATGCTACTGTCTAGACTTGGGAGGAGTTCAAGGTAGAGTTTAAGCAGTAGTTCTACCCTGAGTATGCTAATGATGAGTCAAGGGTGAAAATTAATAAGCTTAGTCAAAAAGGCAAGGTATGGGAGTATGTTTGAGAGTTTTTAGAACTAATGCTTCAAATTTCAAACCTTGGAGAAAAGGAAGGTCTCTTTTGTTTCATGGATGGACTCAAATTGTGGGCCAAGAATAAGTTATAGTGAAAGGGTGTCAAAGATCTAGCTGAAGTCATGATAGCTACTAAATCCTTGGTAGAGATTTGGCCATAAAAGAAGTTTGAGTCATTCAAGCCAAAATGTGATGGCAGAGACCGATAGTCCAAAGAGGGAGACAAAGATCAATAGTCCAAGGATGGGGACAAAAGTTGATAGACCAAGAATGGTCAAGGCAAGCCACCAAATGAAAAGTGGAAGCCAAGGTAGTGGAACAACAAGGATCGTGAGCCATTGACTTGTTACATTTGTGAAGGTCCAAAGGGTGCCCCAAGTAGAAAGATTGATGTTAGTAGACATGATAATTGAGGGCAAGAAACTGAATGCACTTATGGACACAAGAGTATCTCATTTATTCATATCTGGAGATATAACCCAAAAGTTGAACCTAAAGGTACAAAAATGGGCTATTATGACAAAACGGTTAACTCTAAAGAGATCCAACAATTGACATAGCACATGGAATGGAGCTATAACTTGAGGAATGGAAAGACAAGGAATCAATCGAGGTAATTCTTTTAGATGATTATGATCTTGTTATTGGTTTAGAATTCCTTGACCATATTAGTGCACTTGTGGTGTCTTTTGCCATTTGTATTTGCGTATTGGATAGTTGATTCCCATGCATCACACCGATGAGACAAGAATCAAGGTCAAGGACCAAGATGTTGTTTGCCATACAATTGCCTAGGAGAGTGAGTAGAAAAAAAAAAGACATTTTCCTTGTAGCCTTGAAGATGGAAAAGTCCAAGCAGAATGGTGTTGACTACCCCTAGAAGTACTACAGGTGCTAGAGTCATTCAGAAACATGATGCCCATTAAATTGCCCAAGAGGCTATGACCAAAGAGAAAGATGGATCATGAAATTAAGCCAATGGAATGCACGGCACAATTATTTAGCATAGAGTTGGAAACGAGGCTAACTTAGGCACATTTATAGTTGTTTCTACCTTAAGGCCACATGGGTGCTAGGCTTAAGCCCTTGTAAAATGACACCTACTGCTAATGTTACCCTATACCTTAAACTAAGTCCCTAAATCAAGCAATAGCTCCATAGGTTGGTGCAAGTAGAAGTTGTGGTTGTAGGCTTGGTCTGGCCAAGTCCCTCAAGTATTTGGTAGTCTCGTGGTCCCTTATCGTTAATTAGAAAAATGCCACTTAGAAAAATGCCTTGGCCTAGCCAAGACCGTGCATATAGTTGATGCTACCTAAAACCCCAGGAACAAGTCTTTGAATCGAGCAATGTCACCCTGGGGTGGTGATAGTGGAGTTTTTGTGTGCAGCCCTAAGTAGATCAAACATTGGTGTTGTCATGCTGTTGTTGCCTGTTGGATGGCAGGGCCAATCTTATGGCCTTTGCTTATGTTTTTCCCATGTCAAACAATTGTGGCAAGGCCTCACCTCATACTTCATTTCCTGTACTCATTCATTAACTAATTGAATGGGTGGGTTGTGCATCAGTGTGCATGGATGCTACTATTTGTATGCAATGGACATATGAGTGGTGCTATGGTTATGCATGTTGGCAGGCTCTATGCTTGATGCATCAAACTGTTGGCCTATCATCCTCTTTAATCTCTCCATCCATGTGGTCATCATACTGTGAGCGCATAATCAGGATTTTATGCTTCATGCCTAAACTGATGGAAACTAGATGTCTTGCCATCCCTCATCCATCTTGTGTCCTTGGAGGTTATGGGTTGAACTTCAACTGTGCCCCGTGTCCTAAGAGTGACACCCAAACCTCCATGGCTACCTTGGTGCACTAGTGTTCAATCATGCTTTCGAATGCAAAATGTTTTGTGGGCACTAGCTTTTGACCCTTATTTTTTTGATGCTATGCATTTTATGTGCTCGACATGCATGACACTTGTGCTCTGTGTTGGCCATATCTACCACTCAATTGATGCGTTGAGGTCTAGGTAGTACCAAAATCCTGAAAGAAAGTTACCTGGTTGATCCTACCAGTAGTCATATGTTTGTCTTAAAGATTAAGCCATGCATGTGTAAGAATGAAGTAATTCACACTATGAAATTGTGAATGGCTCATTAAATGGCAACCACATCCAAGGCAGCAGGCATGAAAATCACCTAATCCTGGCATGAGGAGTTAGTGGCAATAAATAACAATATTGGGCTTTACGAGCTTGGTAATTGGAATGAGTACTATCTAAATCTCTTAACAAGAATCCATTAAAGGGCAAGTCTGGTGCTAGCAACTATGGTAATTTCAGCTTTAATAGCGTATATTTAAGTTGTTGCAATTTAAAAGCTTGTAGTTGGAACTAGGGTTAGGTCATTTGGTCCACCTCACTATGGGCACCAGTCTACTTATCCCTACTATCGGTGATGCACTCCTAGCCTTAAGTCACTGGGTCCGTCCTTCAATGTTGTTACTTTGAAGAAATTAGAGTGCCCAATGCAAGCCGATACTTGTATACATTAGCATGCGATAACATCATAGGATTTTAGTCCTATCATGTTGGCTTTCAGGATTGGAGTAATGATTAATAAAGACAGTCAGGGACATTAATATTTCATAGTTAGAGGTGAAATTATTGGATTTATGAAACATGAACAACTGCAAAAGCATTTGCCAAGGATGCTTTCATTAATCAAGAATGAAAGTTGAGGGCTTATAGATGATCAGATATCGTCTTAGTCTCAACCATAAATGATGCCTACCAGGGATCGACGGATGTTACTTTTAGGATTTTGCTAGTACCTTATGAGAAATCAAAGTCTTTAAGTTTCTGGCACAAGTATGGTCGAAAGGCTGAAACTTAAAGGAATTGATGGAAGGGCACCAATAGGGGTGGAGCCAATATCTTAATTTGTTTCAACATTGGGAAACTTACTAATTCTAGACATAGTAAGGATTGAAAAACTAAGAGCTCTTTCTTGATTCTATGGGTGGTGGTGCATGGCTGTTCTAAGTTGATAAAGCATTTTGTTTGGATAATTCCTTAACGAACAAGATCTTAACCTGCTAATTAGCTATGCAAAGGTGATCTTTCGTGGCTAGCTTCTTAGGGGGACTATGGCCATTTAGGCCAAGGAAGTTTGAGGTAATAACAAGTCTATGATGCCCTTAGATGTTCTAGGCCTCACGTGCACTACATTGATGTATTCAATAAGTTTATAGCCTTGGTCAATAGGCCCAGTTAATCTTTGAAATTTCATCATGATAAGGATAAATCATTGCAATTATTGGTCTTCAATGAGGAATTCCTAATAAGTGCGAGTCATCAGCTCACATTGACTACATCCCTACCCTTTGTACATACCACTATCAATCATTCCGATTAAATGGTCTAGTGAAGTGTCCAGATCATGGCAATGTGGACAATTCGTTATCCATGATGCTGTGAGAAGTCCATTGAACCTTATTATTTAGAGGAAAGAGAAGTCATAACAAGGTTTTTATAGGTGAACCTATGGAAGGATTATTGTCGAAACTTGTACAATGAATGACCCATGAAAGCATTAAGGGAACACCAAGGGGGCAAGGGTGATTCCATGCCCTGAGTCCGTTCAAGCCTTGGGCATGCATGACAATTGATTTGTTTTGCGTCATGGGTGGACGAAACGATTGGTATCATCAGCCATGGCCAAATAATGAACCCTTGTGTGAATCGTGCCAAGGAACCAGAGTGAAAAAAAGTGCATGTGTCATTGCCATCCCATTCAAGGTGCATGCACAGACAACACTAGGACTCTTTTTGTCATGAAAAACCGAAATGACTCTCAGTAATACATATCTTGGCTTTTGCATTGATGAAAAACATAGCAAAATGTGATACTTGGTGTGAATTATTAAATCCTATGAACCATTGAGTCTTTTAACACAAGTTGCACCCCAAGTCATTAGGTCAGGTGTCATGCATCATCGTCCCATCCAACCCCTTGTCCATTAGGCTTCGGGTAAGGGGGTGAAAGATGGCCTTCTATGATCTCATCAGTCATGGTTGGCCCAAAAGTGAGTCCCCTACAATGATAATTTCATGAGCATCGATGGTAAAACTCTTAGTGTGCCTTATTTCTAGTGATGTAGGCTCATTGTCCATCTAGACCCCATTAGACCCCCTACATCACTTAATCGATGCTTGCATCACGGCCCTAGGTTAGGTACGATTACCTACTAAGTTTAAGTATACCAATAAGCAGAAGTAAAGAAACTTAGCAGGATTCTCTTGTAACAACGAGCAAATAAAAAAGAGCCCAGCATAAGAATCGAGTGCTTACGACATTCGAATTGTAGTATGGTGAAGCATCCTCCTCCATGTTAGACCTGACCTAAGTTTCCTAGAAAGGGGCATAGAAAGGGTGAGAGCCCCATTGTGCCTAGACCTTATCGCACCATGAGGTATTGTATGCGAGTTGGGTTGTTTGTGAATGCATCCCCAATTGGGAGGTAAATTCTATCCAAGGATGAATATAAGCAAGAGATCGATAGCGAACAAGTATCGTAAGGGAAAAACGAAAAGGACTTTGAAAAGAGAGTGAAACAGTGCATGAAATTATCAAAAGGGAAGTAGATAGGGGCTAGCAATGCACCCCAGTTGGATGTGGAATGACCAAAGCTGATCCATCGATCGACTTAAGGTATGGACCACATAGGTTATGGTAGTAGCCCGAGCTTGGGCTTTCAATATGCCCGTAGAGACATCATCATTGCAATCATGGAATATAGCATGCATTATCTTAGCATGCCTCAACACTTGCATGCTCCTGGCATCGACCTACAAGTTCTCTATCTGGCCTGTCTTGAAACATGGACCAAGAAGTCTAACATGTGTGTGAGTTAATAGGCTAGACAACTCATAAGGCATAAGGAAGCTGATTGACAGGATCCTTCGTGGGTGCACCATTGATTGACCTTGAAATTTTAATAAGGGTTTTAGTGTGAGCATGCTTATCAAGACTCAAAAGATGGTGAACTATGCTTGAACCAGATGGAGCTAGAAGAAACTCTGTTAGAGGGCCATAATGATATTATCATACAAATTATTCATGTGACTTAGGCATAGGGGTAAAAGACTAATCGAACTGACTAGTAGCTAGTTCCCTTTGAAGTTTCCCTCAAGATAGCTAGAGTCTTTAGTGAGTTCTATCAGCTAAAGCCAATTCGTAGCTAGAGCCCTGGACCTATTCTCAAACTTTAAATAGCTAGGGCAGTGTGGTTGCTTCATTGAGCAGTGCCATAGAATCGAGAGCACCAAGTGGGCCATTTTTGGTAAGCAAAACTAGCGATGCAGGATGAATCAGAAGCTGGGTTATGGTGCCTAACTGTATGTTAAACTAGAACCCATAAAGTGTTGGTCAATTAAGACAATGAAATGGTGGTCATGGAAGTCAAAATCTGCTAAGGAGTGTTAACAACTCACTTGCCAAATCAACTAGCCTCAAAAATGGATGGCGCTTAAGAGTGCGATCTATACTTGGCCGTTGAGGTAAGGGCCAAGCCCCGATAAGTAGAAGGGGGTGACGGTGCCACCAAACCCAAGGTGTGAAGCCAGGTGGAGTAACCGTCAGTGTGGATCTTGATGGTACTAGCAAATATTGAAATGAAAACTTTGAAGGCCAAAGAGGGGAAATGTTCCATGTAAGTGTGTCCAGCATGAGCTTCGAAAGGCATTTGGGGTTAAAATTCTTAAACCAAGATGCGATGATTGCTGGCAACATTAAGAGTCTAGAGATATTGGTGCCTTTTTGTTTAATGGCCTACCCACCTTAGAAATGACTTAATTGGAGGGAAAGTCTAGTGGCTAGAAGAGCACTGTATGTCATTGGTGTTTGTGCACCCCTAGTAGCCCTTGAAAATCTGAAGGACTGAGTGCAGTTCGTGCTCATACTCATAATCATAATAGGTCTCCAAGGTGAACTATATCTGGTTGATGGAATACAGGCAAAGAAAGTTGGCAAAATGGATTTGTAACCTTAGGAAAAGGATTGGCTCTGAGGGCTAGGCATGACGTCTTAGTCCCAAACCCATCAGCTACCAGTGCATTACTCAAGCTGCTATCATAGTGAGAGTAGGTCAACGCATGCTGGCTGGAGAATGGACTGGGAATGGCTCCTTAAAGGCCTTTCCCTGGGTAATGAACAGTCAACTCAGAACTAGTTCAAACAAGGGGAATCTGACTATTTAATTAAAACAAAGCATTACGATGATCCTTACGGATGCTTATGCAATTTGATTTCTGCCTCTCTAAATGTCAAAGTGAAGAAATTCAACCAAGCATGAGTAAATGGCAGGGTAACTATAACTCTCTTAAGGTAGCCAAATGCCTCATTATTTAATTAGTAACATGCATGAATAGATTAATGAGATTCCCACTGTCCTTATCTACTATCTATCAAAACCATAGCCAAGGGAACGGTCATGGTTGAATCAATGGGGAAATAAGACCTTGTTAAGCTTAACTCTAGTCTGACTTTATGAAATGACTTAAGACGTGTAGTATAAGTGGGAGCCTTCAGAAGAAATTGAATTACCACTATTTTTAACATTATTTTACTTATTCTATGAATTAAAGGTAAGGCATGACCCTTTTTCTGGACCCAAGGCTAGCTTCAATCAGTCAATCTAGGTAGAAAACATCATCAGGTAGGGAGTTTGGCTGGGGCGGCACATTTGTTAAAAGATAACGCAAGTGTCATAAGATGAGCTCAATGAGAGCAAAAATCTCATGTGTAAGAGAAGGGTAAAAAGCACTTTTTATTCTGATTTCCAGTATAAATACAAACCATGAAAGCATGGCCTATCGATCATTTAAACCATTGGAATTTAAAGATAGAGATGTCATAAAGGTTACCATAGGGATAACTGGTTTGTGGTAGCCATGTGTTCATAGCAACCTGCTTTTTAATCCTTCGATGTCAGCTCTTCCTATCATTGTGAAGCAGAATTCACCAAGTGTTTGATTGTTCACCCACCAATAGGGAATGTGAGATGGGTTTAGACCCTCAGTCGAATGATGGCCACCTGCTTTGCCACATATTGGTGCACCTTGCTGGATGGGACTCATCACACCAATAGCATGCTTGCGATACTGACTCTTCAATGCACCTTTCTGGACATGGTGCTTAGGTCAACCGCACTCAACCGACACCACCCATAATAGACCTTAACATGATGGCATTCGAACAATTCAATCATCTCACAAGTTGGGTCTTTTTAGCCCTTCCAAGGTCACCTCTCTAGGTGTGGCACTCTAGGCAATGGCCCTCATGGTGACACCTTAATGCTTGCTATCTCATACTCAAACTTAATGCTCAAATATCTCATAGGCTTCACTACCTTGGCTTAGTACCACCAGAATTCACAAGTCTTCCCCACTTTTACATGAAATCAATTTGGCTCTACATGCAACAATGTCTTCATGATGGTTCCACAACTTGTTTACCTTGACTCTGGCATAGCTCTTAGGGCATTTCAAAGTCCACTCAGTGTCGAGGATCCATTGATCCAACTATAAACATAGGATCTCTTGACCAGTTTTATCTTAGGGTTCACTAACCCACTCAGTACTCAAAGTCCATTGACCTACTCAAACTCATGGCTATTCCACTCACTGCATCTACTCAAAGATTCCATATTTAGCTTAACTCAATTGACTTTTCTTTGCTTTGCTCAAAGTCATCCAGTTTGCTAACTGGATGCAAACTCAAATGCCAATACCAATTGCTTTGCTCAACTTAATTGGTCCTCACCCAAGGCCTTATCAACTGGCCCAATCCCACTTGCTCGTTCCATTGAACTGCATAATGTTTGTTGCCTGTTCAGCACCACACCTTATAAGGCCTTTTTAAAACACTCTAGTGATCCTTTGGCCACCAGAACTCATGGTTCACTGACCATTACAAACTCATGGCTTTAATCCTTAACCAACTCAAACTCATCTGCCTTGTAGAATGGCTCCACACTTAGACCCTAAATACTTGGCTTGTAACCCCCGTTAGGGCAACTACACCACACAACAAGTGCACATGTTAGTATTGATCTCAACACCCAACTCATGTCCCTTAGGACCACATGCATCTTAGTCTACATGGCCTTGCTCAAACACCATTTCAAGGTGTGAGACTCTTTTGCATTTTAGTCTCATCTATTGTCCACCACTCAATGGGCATCACATACTCGCACGAGCCAACACCATTCACTAGGTAAGGCTAAACTCCCATGCCTTTTTGCTTGGCATCTAAGAGTCCACTCAAAGGCTTTCCACCTAGGCTAATTTTTTCCATAACACACATCAATGGCTTATTCTCTAGTCCCATCGCCACATTATCTCAGTGGCACCTCGATAACTCTTTTTGAGCTTAGCACTTTCTCGGTCTATAATTATCATGTTCATACCTGAGGCCACCTTGGACACATTAATAAGCTAAACATGGCTCTGATACCAAAATGTCATGACATGTTCCTTATATCAAAACCACACATCCATGTGGCACTAAGACTACTCTTAGTCGAGGTCAGCCTTTCTCAAGTCCATTTCTCCATGGATAGATCATTTCCAATCCTTTAAGCCACATACTTGTGAGCCCTTCCTAGTTCAGACCCTGTAAGGTCGCTTACAACATTTTCAAACTCAATAGGGAAGAACCTAACTCCCCTCATCTTATCAGCTGATAACTCTCAAGGTTGCCACAACCACTTATCTCTATCCACAGGCATCAAGGTCTTGAGCATCAACTTGCATTGCACATAAGGGCTCACAACCCAACATATTACTTACCCACATTATACACAAGCTCTCGTGCTAGAACCCAAAGGCATAAACTAATGCTAGTCAGCAGCCAGCCCTGAGCCACATTAAGTTCATCTTATCCCATGAAACTCATATCCTAGGGCCTCAGCCTTTAGCCTTATTTTAGGTTGCCTGAACTTATGATAGACACCTGACATCATCCCTATCAAGCGTAGGGAAAACTTGGGTGTGCTACCTACCTATAGCACACCTTTACTGATTGGCCACAAGGGTTTAGCAACATGTTTGCCTACTAGCCCACTCATACCTAAGGCTCAATAGTGCCTCTTTTACACAAACACCATCTCATGATCCTTTCACCTTAAGGAAGGGAAACCAAAGTGCATAGCAAATGATATTGCCTAACCCTATGGTTCTAAGCAAAGGTGCAATATGAGGTTCACCAACCCTCACCATCCTTAGATTTACCATGGTTCAAAAAGACACTGTGCCACACTCGTGACCTGACGATGCCCGTCCACTTAGACACCATATGTGCCTAGGAGTAGCTCACTTTAGACTAGCCAAACTCTCACCTATCCGCTAGCCAAGGGGGTGGTGGAAAGTTGCCACTATTCATCCTTTTATAAAGAGCGTATAAGATTTCCTAGCCATCCTACTAGGAACCAAAAGACTATTTGAAATACGGACACTTTTTTCCTTAGCCACCTCAGGCTTTTTTTCAACCAACTTAGTGCCTGGTGACTTGTCTTTTAGCCACCATAATTCCAAAATTTTACTCATTTCTCCACCAACCCATTTGAGGGTAGCCACTTATAGCTTTGACTGATAGTAGCTCACTGGCTACTCAACTCTAGGGTGCCGCCCATTGGCTCATACTCGCCCGTGCAACATGGGGCCTAGGGCTCACATCTTCTGTACACACTACCACCAACATGTTTCAAGGCTTACACTACCTGTGCATAGCTCTTGGACCACTGTCTCAACCATAAGGCTTTGTCTATTGCTTAGCTCAAGGTCAATCATGGCAGGATAGAGGCATACCAGGGCTGGACCATGACACTTTCCCACACTTACTATGTCAATGCCTTCATCGATGCCAAGACCACACCCAACTCTTTTGTTGCACACAGTTGACATTTTCTCATGTCTCTCACTTATGCCCTCAAAGATTGGGTCGAGATGCCATCACATGATGCACTGCCTACAATACTCATTCATTGCCAATGTAGATGGGTCTCATCCTTACTCTATACAGCTCTTGTGCTAGTTTCATTTTTGCCTATCAGACTCAATCTCAGTTTCTCATTAAATGCCACTATACAGCTTCACCCTTGATCACTCCAAGTTATGACCTTGAGGTAACCTTGTCAATCATGACCCTCAATAAAATGAATGGCCACTTACTTTGCCACACATTGGTGCACCCCACTGGATGTGACCCATCACACCAATTGTGTGCCTACAGCCCTGAACCTTCGATGCACCCCTCTAGATGTGGTGTTTAGGTCAACTACACTCGTGAGGCACCACCCACAATAAACCTTAACATGATGGCTTCAAACGCTTTGGTCATCTCACAACTTGGGTCCTTTCGACCCTTTCAAGGTCACCTCTCTAGGTGTGGCCTATTGGCCAACTGTATTTATGGTGGTGCCTTAATGTTACTATTTTAAAGTCAAACTCAATCTTAGATATCTCATAGGCTTTATTGCCTTGGCTTAGTACCACTAGAAATCACAAGTCTCCCCCACTTTTACTTGAACTCAACTCAACTTTGCATGTAACCATATCTCTATGATGGTTCCACAACTCATCTGCCTTGACTCTAGCATACGTCATAGGGCATCTTAAAGCCCATTCTGTGCTTGAGAATCTAATGATCCAACTCTAAACACAAGGTCTTCGATTGGCTTGATCTTAAGGTTTTTCAACCCACTCGGTATTCAAGGTCCATTACTCAAACTTATAGCCATCCCTTTAGATGCATCTCCTCAAAGACTCTATATTTGGCTCAACTCAATAAGCTTTTCTCAAACTTGCTCAAACTCACTCAAACTCATTGGATTTGTTGACTAAAAGCGACCTTGAATGCCAATACCATTAACTTTGCTCAACTCAATCAATCATTTAACCCATAGAACTTAAGGCTTTATCAACTAGCCATCTTCTGCTTGGCTGTTCCACTGAACTACAAATTGTAGTGGTCTGTTGAGCATCACATCTCATAAGGCCTTCTCTTTCAGCCAACGTAAGCATGGCCCACTGACTAGCACACTCTCATGATCCTCTAACCACTAGAACTCATGGTTCATTGACCACCACAAACTCATAACAATCCTTGGCCAACTCAAACTTGTCTACCTTTGCAAAATGGCACCATGCTTGGACCCTAAATACTTGGCTCATACCCCTACTAGGGCACTTGTACCCCAAAACAAGTGCATATGTTAGTCACTAATCTCAATGCTCAACTTATGTCCCTTAAGACCACATGCATCTTGGCCTACATGACCTTGTTCAAACACCATTTCAAGGAGTGTGCCCCTTTTACATTTTGGTCTCATTTATTATCCACCACTCAATGGGCATCGTATGATCTGACTTCATTCACAAGGTGAGGCTAAACCCCTTCTTTTGGCATCTAAGAGTCCACTCGAAGGCCTTCCACTATGGCAAATTATTCCCACAGCATGCATCAATGGCTCATTTTCTAGCCTACATATGCACATAATCATAATTGTGCCTTGATAGCTTTCATTGAGCTTAGCATCACCTAAGTCTATCATTATCATGCCCACTCTTGGGGCCACCTTAGTCCCACTGCTAAGCCAAACATAGATCTAATACAAAAATGTCATAGGCTACGCATTCCTTCGACTGAAACATCATGTCTATGCGACACCACGACTACTCTTAGTCGAGGTCAGCCTTTGTCAAGTCCACTTGTCCTTGGATAGATCATTTCTGATCCTTTAAACTGTATACTCATAAGTTTTTCCTAGGTCAGATGCTGTAGGGTCACCCATAAAATTTTTAAGCTCCATAGGGAGGAGCCAACTCCCCTCATCTCATCAACCTATGATTCTCGAAGTGGCTCGAAGCACCCATCTTTACCCATAGGCATCAAGGTGTCGAGCATTAACCCACCTTGTACATAAAGGCTCATAGCCCTGGTTCTCATAATACTATCTCATTTTGGCATGGTGAGAATCCAACACCATGGTTACCCGCATCATATGTAGCTCTCATGCCTAGAACCTAAAGGTACAACACCAATGCTAGTTAGCAACCAGCCTTAAGCCATAATAGGCTTTTCTCATCCTACGAAACTCATATCTTAGGGCTTTAACCCTTAGCCTAATTTTAGGCTACCTGTACGCATTAATGACACATGATATCATGCCTATCTCACCTTGGGAAACTCAAGTGTGCAACCCACCTGCAACATACCTCTACCAATTGGCCACAAGGGTTAGCATCGTACCTGCCTGCTAGCTCACTCATCCCTTAGGCTCGATGGTGCCTTTCTACGTAGACACCATCTCATGATCTTTCTAGCTAAAAGATTGAAAATCGAAGGGCATAGCAAATGCTATGGCCTAACCCCATGGTTCAATGCAAAGGTGTGATATAAGGCCCATCGACCCCATCTATACCTAAGTTTACAATGACCTGAAGAGACATAGTGCCATAATCATGACCCAATAATGCCCACCCACGTAGACACTACAAGTACCTAGAAGTAGCTCACTTCAGACTAGCTAGGCCCCTACCTACCTACTAGCTAAGGGGGTGGTGGAGAGTTGACACCAAGCATCCCCTTATAAAGAGAGTAAGAGTTTTCCCAGCCATCATACCAAGAATTATAAGACCATCTAAAATAGGGAAACTTTTCTCCTTAGCCACCTTAAGGCTTTTCTTCAATCAACTTAATGCTTGGTGATCTGTCTCTTGACCACCATAACTCTAGCATCTAACTCGTTCCTCCACTAAATAACTTGAAGGTGCCCACGTATGGCTTCAAACGATAGCACTCGATTGGTTACCTAGCTCCAAGATGCCCACCTATTGGCTTGCACTTGCTTGTGCATCTTGGGGCCTATGGCACACATTGCTTGCACTCACTACCACCAAAATGTTTCAAGTCTTACACTGCTCGTGCATAGCTCTTGAACCATTGTCCTGACCATAAGGTCTCGTTTGCTACTCTGCTCAAGGTCAACCATGGTAGCACCAAGCCACACCAAGGCCTAACTATAACACTCTCCCACACTTACTATGTTGATGTCTTCATCGATGCCAAGACCACACCCAACTCTTTTGTTGCACACAATTGACATTTATCATTTATCTCTCATTTGTGCCCTCAAGGTTTAGGTTGAGATCCCGTCATATAAGAGACAACCTAAAGTACTTGTTCATTGCTGATGTAGATGGGTCTCATCTTTACTCCATTGCACCTTTTGTTTTGTTTCCAATTCTACCTATCAAACTCAATCTCAGTTTCTCATTAAGTGCCATTGCACTACATCACCCAAGATTACACCAAGTTGCAACCTTGAGACACCCTTGTTGATCATGACCTTTAGTCAAATGAATGGCCACTTGCTTTGCCACACATTGGTGCACCCAACTGGATGTCACCCATCATATCAATCGCTTATTTGTGGCACCGACTCTTTGATACACCCCTCTAGACGTGGTGTTTAAGTCAATTGCACTCGTGTGGCAGTGCCCATAATAGCCCTGAACATGATGCCATTCAAACACTTTGGTCATCTTATAACTTAGGTCCTTTTAACCTCTCCAAGGTCACTTTTCTAGGTGTGGCCCTTTGGCCAACTACCCTCGTGGTAGCACCTTAGCAGTTGCTATCTCATACTCAAACTCAATGCTTAGATATCTCATAGGCTTCACCATTTTGGCTTAATACCACTAAAAATCACAAGCCTCCCCTACTTTTACTCAAACTCAACTCAGCTTTGCACATAACCATATCTCCATGATAGTTTCACAACTCATCTACCTTGACTTTATCATAGCTCATAAGGCATCTTAAAGCCCACTTAGTGCCCAAGGATTCATTGATCCAACTTTAAACATAGGATCTCCTGATTGGCTACATCTCAGGGTTCACTTACCCACTCAGTACTCAAGGCCCATTGACCTGCTTGAACTCATGGACATCCCATTGGCTGCATCTACTCAAGACTCCATATTTGGCTCAACTCAATTAGTTTTTCTTTGCTTTGCTCAAACTCGTCCAGTCTCCTAACATATGCAAAGTTGAATGTCTATATCATCAACTTTGCTTAACTTAATCGATCTTTTAATCCACAGAAGTTAAGGCCTTATCAACTGGCTAACTCTTACTTGCTAGTTCCACTGAACTACACACTGTCGTGGTTTGCTGAACACCACATCTTATAAGGCTTTCTCTCTTGGCCAACATAAGCGTGATCCATTAATGACACACTCTCATGATCCTGTGACCACTAGATTTCATGGTCTATTGACTATCACAAAATTATGGTTTCAATCATTAGCCAATTTAAACTTATCTGCCTCTATAGATTGGCTACATGCTTAAACCTTAAATACTCAGCTTTTACCCCTACTAAGGCACTTACGCCACATAACAAGTGCACATGTTAGTCATTGATCTCAATGCCCAATTCATGTCTCTTGGGATAATGTGCATCTTAGCCAACATGGCCTTGCTTAAAAACCATGTCAAGGTGTATGCTCCTTTTACATTTTGGTCTCATCTATTGTCCACCACTTAATGCGCATCGCATGCCTGCATGAGCTAACATCATTCACTAGGTGAGGCTAAACTCCTGTGCCCTTTTGCTTGGCATTCAAAAGTCCACTTAAAGGCCTTCTACCAAGGCTAATTTTTTCCATAACATGCATCAGTGGCTCATTGTCTAGCCCACATAGCCATATTACCACAATCACACCTCTATAACTCTCTTTGAGCTTTGCACCCCATTGTTATATCATTATTATGCCTACACCTAGGGCCACCTTAGTCTAACCACTAACCAAACATGGCTCTAATACTAAAATGTCATGAGCTATGTGTTTCTTAGACCCAAACCACACATCCGTGGGCACCAAAACTACTTTTAGTTGAGATCAACCTTTCTTATATCCACTTCTCTAGATCATTTTTTATGCTTCAAGCTATATACTCATGAGCTATTCCTAGCTTTGACCTTTTAGGGTCACTCGTAGTTGTCCCAATCTCAATAAGAAAGAACCTAACTCTCTTCATCTCATCATGCCACGATTTTCAAGATGGCCTCAAGCACCCATCTTTGCCTGTAAGCATCAATGTCTTGAACACTGACCCACCTTGCATATATAGGCTCACAGTCCTGGTTCTCATGATATTATCCCATTCTAGCATGGTGAAAACCTAACACCATGCCCACCTGCTTCATAAGCAAGCTTTCATGCCTAGAACCCAAAGGTGCAACACCAATGTTGGTAATAGCCAACCCCAAGCCACACTAGGCTTGTCTCATCCCATAAAACTCATATCTCTAGGCCTTAGCCCTTAGCCTCCTTTTAGGCTACCCATACATATGATAAAGACTTGACACCATGCCCATCCCACCTCAGGGAACTCACATGTGCTACCCTCCTATAGCACGCCTTTACCTATTGGCCATAAGGGTCTGGTAACATGCCTACTTGCTAGCCCACTCATCCATCAGGCTCAATGGTGCCCCTCCGATACAAACACCATCACATGATCTTTCTAGCTCATAAAGGGAAAATTGAGGGGTATAACGAATGCTACCACCTAACCCCCAGAGTTTAACATAATAGTGTGATACGAGGCCCGTCAACCCTACACATTCCCAAGTTTACCATGACTTAGGGAGACACCATGCCACACTCATGACCTGATGATGCCTGCCCACATAGACACCACATATGCCTAGGAGTAGCTGATTTCAAACTAGCTAGACCCCTACTTGCAAGTTAGCCAATGGGGTGGTGGAAAGCTGACACCAGTCATCCCTTATAAAAAGCGTACAAGATTTCCCAACCATCCTACTAGGAACCATAAGACTATCTAAAATGGAGACACTTTTTTATAGCCACCTCAAGGCCTTTTTTCAACTAACTTAGTACAAGGTGACCTATCTTTTAGCCACCATAATTCCATCATGTCACTTGTTGCTCCACTAACCCCCTCAAGGGTGCCCGTATTTGGCTTTGATCGATAACACTTGATTAGCTACTTGGCACCAAGGTGCCCACCCATTTGTTTACACTTGCCCATGCATATTAGGGCCTAAGGCTTACACCACCCATGCATATTATCACCAACATGTTCCAAGGCTTACAATACCTATACATAACTCTTAGCCCATTATCCTGACCATAAGGCCTCATCCGTTGATTAGCTCAAGGCCAGTCAGGGTAGGACTGAGGCATACCATGGCCTGACCATGACAACAGGCACATGGGCATAGAACCTTATAAAAAAGCTAGATATAAAAATAGGTATGATTACTATAGCACCAAGTAGAGAAGCTTTTAGAAGGTCTGAGGCATGCACATTCTGCAAATGAGCCTAGAACCTTATGGACTCGATGGGCCACAAAGTGTCTAAAACCAACTCCTTTCTTAAAATTCCCTAATCAACCTTGTATGTATTTAGGGGCCTTGGAACCCTCTAGAATATATATAAGAACCATACACTTGGCTCCTTAGTTTGGCTCTTTAGTGACCACATACGCCATAGGGGCTCAAATATAAATAAGGGTGCCATCTTCCCTTTAAGACCAATTTATGAACTTGTGAACTTTTAAACCAACAAGCTATTCAAGCATATTTGTACATAGCCACATTGTTCTAGCAATAGAAAGGGTCTTGTGTTCTTTCACCAATGCCTTTTTAGTGTGCTATAGTGTTTGATTATCTTTAGGGTTTGACTAGTCTTGGGTGAGTGGCACACTCACTTGACTAGGTTAAAGACTAACTTAGGCATATGTGAACAGTAGTTTCCTATCTAAGGCTACATGGTTATAGGGATTGATGCCCATGACAATTGGTATCAAAGCACAGTTTGGTGTGCGACCTTAATCTAAGACAATGTCTACTTTTGAGATGAGCCACCAACACATTGAAGGGAAAAAAGCTTGTAAGACATGCACTGTTGGAAAGGGTAAGAAAAGCATCTAAAGGGACATAATCTTAGCATTTGATGCTTAGTTAGCTAAGGTTGAGTTGGCCGTGGCTGAAATACGAGACAAATATGAAGACCAAATGAAGGAATTGATCTTAGAAGAGATCATGGAAGAGTTAAAGCAAACTTTTTCCAAAGAGATTGAAAGCTTTACCCATAAGAACTTTACCCTATAAGCCTTGGTAGAAGCCATAAAAGAGAAGATGGAATAGCTCAAGAGAAGGTTCTCTACATGCAAGATAGCCATAAGGGGAGGCACACTCACAATAACTACTAAGACTAGGGTCAAGGTTCCCAAGTCGAAGGATTTCAAGGGAACATGGTTCATAAATGATGTAGACAACTTCTTATGGGGCATGGAGCAATATTTCCATGTACTGGGCATTGAGAAGGATGCTATTAAGGTAAGCACCACCTTTATGTATCTTGTGGACATTGCACATTTATGGTGGCATTACAGGTTTGATGATGCCAAGCATAGGGGTGCTACCATTGGTCATGGTAGTTGTTTTGACCACTATCGGTACATGCTTCAACCACCATTGGCACATGCTGGTCGTTTGTGAGGGTAATTCCCTTAAACACCATCGATAAATGTTAAGCCGCATACCATATACGAGTATCTTAGGTCAGGGCCATGTACCATACATACCATCACTGAGTAGTAGGTAGGTTTAGGCACATCTTCATATTTCTACCAAGCTAATGCCATTTTTATAACTTGTAAATTCATATAAGTGCTCACTAGTGCCGGCATCTTAGCCTTGCTCAATGCTACTAAACATGAACACCAAGCCTAAGCATCTAAAGTCTTGATCACTACTTGTACTACTATTCTAGGCTAGCTCCCTATGACCTGAGCCTCCATTATGCCTTAAGTTCTAGTCCCCCTAGCTATCAGACCTTATCCTGCTAGAATTGGAACTACTTCTTGACTCAAAATGAACCTTTAGTCCTAGACCAGCTTACAGATCATGACACATGCACATGCCTTAACCACCATCGACTCTCAATGACCCTTTTAACCACTATCAAGACATGTTATCTCTTGGTCTCGACACATACATCAACCGCCATCGGTACATGGTAGCCCTTGGTACAGGTTATTGCTTCAAACACCATCACCAAATGCTGGCACTTAGTGTGGCATGTGTACCATAACCCTTCCATCATTCTTCTATCCCTTCCAAGGTACTTGTTCACCCTTCAAGCTCCATCGACACCAAATGATGCTTAGTGCATGTGTCATAAGCTTTAGTCTTAAGCCAAACTTTATATGTCTTTAAATAAGGAATTAACTCAATATGCTTAAGTCAACCTATGAAATTCAAATGCTCAATATAATTTTGTCTTATCAAAAGTTATGTTACAATATTAGGACTTTTAGAAGCCTCCAAATCTGATTCTTCCAAGATTTTGTTTAGGCATCCTTCACTTGGGTCTAACCATGCACTCACACCTTAATTATCAGTGCCCTTGTGTCATGGTTAAGCCCTAGTTTACTTTGGTCCTACCATGATTAACCCTGGGTTGAGTAGTGAATGAGGCCTTATGGTCAAGATAGTGTTTCTAAAGCTATGTATGGGTAGTGTAAGCCCCAGAACACATTGATGATAGTGTGTACAGGTGGTGTGAGACCTAGGCCCTAAGATGCATGGGTAAGTGTGAGCCAATGGGTAGGTGCCTTAAAACCAGGTAGCTAATCGGATGCTATTGGTCAAAGCCATGCATAGGCATCCTTAAGCGAGTTGGTGGAGTAACGAGTGAAATGCCAGAATTATGATGGCTAGGAGATAGGTCATTGGGCGTTGAGTTGGTTGAAGAAAGGCCTTGAGGTGGCTAGAGAGAAAAATGTCCCCCTTTTAGACAGTCTTATGGCTTCTGGTCAGATGGTTGAGAAATTTTTTATACTCCTTTATAGGCAAACACTGGTGTAGGCTCTCCACCCTTTTTAGCTAGGATGCAGATGGGGGCTTAGATAGTCTAAAGTGAGCTACTAGGCATATATGGTGTATAGTTAAAAGGGCATTATTAGGTCATGAGTGTGGCACGATATCTCCTCAGATGAGGGCTTGGATAGTCTAAAGTGAGCTACTAGGCATATGTGGTGTATAGTTAAAAGGGCATTATTAGGTCATGAGTGTGGCACAATATCTCCTCAAATCATTATAAACCTAAAGATGGTTAAGGCTAGTAGGCCTCGTATCGTGCCATTACATTAAACCATGAGTTAGATGTTAGCGTTTACTATGCCTCTCAATTTCCCCTCCTTAAGTCAATTTGATGAGTAACCAAGGATCATGAGATGGTGTTTGTGTAGAAGGCACCATTGATCTTAAGGGATGAATGGGCTAGTTGAGAGGCACACTACTAGACCCTTTAGGCCAATTGATAAATGTGTGATGTAGCTAGGATACCACACCCGATTCTCTTGAAGTGGGATGAGCATGATGTAAGGTGTCCATTATATAGGCAGGCAACCTAGAATGAGGTTAAAGGTTAAGGCCCTAACATATGAATTTCATGGGATAAGTTGAGCCTAGTGTGGCTTTGAGCTAGCTATTGACCAACATTTATGTTGTGCCTTTGGGTTCAAAGTACAATATAGGTTGGCATAGTGTTGGGTTCTTACTAGGCCATAATGAGATAAAATCATAAGAATAGGGTCGTGTGTGAGTAAAGTGGGTCACTACTCTAGATCTTGATGCATATAGGTAGAGATAGGTGCACAAGGCCACCTTAAAATTCATGGACTAAGAATTATGATAGGAGTTAGGTTCTTTCCTTTTAAGTTTGAGAATGTGCATGTGACCATATAGGGCTTGAGGCAAGAAGGGTTCACAAGTATGCACTTGAAAGATTAAAAAATGATTTGTCCATGGAGAAAGGGACTCATAAGAGGTTACCCTCAACTAAAAGTAGTCTTGGTGCCGTATAGACATGTGGTTTCTATCTAAATAACATGTGCCCATGACACATTGTATCAGTACCTAGTTTAGCTCAACTATGGGACTAAAGTGGCCTCAAGTATGAGCATGTTAACGATATATTAAAATGGTACAAAGCTCAAATAAAGCTATCAGGTTAAGAATGTGATATAATGGCTATGTGGGCTCAAGAAAGAGCAATCAATGTGTCCTATAAGAAAATTGGCCTTAGCATAAGGCTATCGAGTAGGCATTTGGATGCCAAGTGAAAAAGCATGAGAGTTTAGCCTCACCTAGTGAATGGCATTGGCTCATACAAGCATGCGATGCCCCATTGAGTGGTGAAGAATAAATGAAACCATAATGTGAAAGAGGCATAGACCATGGAATGGTGTTAAGTAAGGCCATGTCAGTAAAGATGTGTCTGGTCTTGAGGGATTTGAGATGAGCTTATTGAGATTAATTACTAAAATAAATGCACTTATTATGTGGTGCAGGTGTCCTAGCAAGGGTACGAGCCAAGTATTTAGGTCTAAGCATGGAGCCATTCTATAGAGGTAAAGGAATTTAAGTTGGTTGAGGATTAAAGCCTTGAGTTTGTGATGGTCAGTGGACCATGCTTATGTTGGCCGATAGAGAAGGCTTTATGGGTATGGTGGATAGCGAACCATGATTGTCTTTAGTTTGTGAAGCAAACTAGCAGGAGTCAGCCAGTTGACAATACGTTACGACTTGTCTAGGTCAGAGGACCCAATCGAGTTGAGTAAGCCAATGGTACTGGCATTCAAGTTACATTTGATTAGTAGATTGGATGAGTTTAAACAAGTCAAAGGACTTGATGTTTAGAGTAGTAAAGCAGATCTTAGAGTTTTGTGTGAGCCTTAAGTTGGCCCTTTAAGGATGAGTTATGGAACCGTCATGGAGACATGGTTGCATGTAGAGTTAAGCTAAGTTCTAGTAAAAGTTCAGAAGATGTGTGATTTCTTATGAAACTAAAATAAGGCGGTAAAGCCTATAAGATATATGAGCATAAGTTTAAGTTCAAGATAACAAACATTAAAGTGCCACCACAAAGGTGGTTGGCTAGAGGGCCACACCTAGAGGGGTGACCCCAGAGGGGCCAAAATGACTTGAGTTACCAAGTGACCAAATTGTTCAAATGCCACCATGCTAAGGTCTATCATGGGTGGTGTCGTATGAGTGTGGTTGACCTAAACACCACATTTAGAAGGGTGCATCAAAGAATTGGTACCATAGGTATACGGTTGGTGTGATGGGTCACATCCAACAAGGCACATCGATGTGTGGCAAAATAGGTGGTCATTCATTCTACTGAAGGTTATGCTTGACAAGGGTGCCTTGAGGTCAGAACATGATGTGATCATGGGTAAAATAGTACAGTGGCACCAACAACATGAAAAAACTATAGACTAGAGGTGGAATCAATACAAAGATGCATTAGAGCAATGATAATCCCTTTACAACGATAATGGATGAGTATAGTAGGTGGTGCCTCATGTGATGAGATCTTAAACCAATCTTTAAGGGCATAAGGGAGGGACATATGAGAAAATGTCAATTGTGTGCAACAAGAGAGTTGAGTGTGGTCTTGCTATCGATGAAAGCATTGACATAGTAAATAAGGGAGAGCATCACGGTCAAACCATATTATGCCTTGGTCCTGTCATGATTGACACTGAGTTGTGTAGTAGATGAAGCCTTATGGTCAAAATAGTGGTCCTGGAGCTGTGTACAGGTAGTGTAAGCCCTGAAACATGTTGTGGATAGTGTGTGTAAGCAGTGTGAACCCTAAGCCCCAAGATGCATAGGCAAGTGTGAGCCAATGGGCGGGTGCCCTAGAGTTGGGTAGCCAATAGGATGCTATCAGTTAAAGCCATGCACAAGCACCCTCAAGTGGGTTGGTGGAGCAACGAGTGGAACGCCAGAATTATGGTGGCCAAGAGACAGGTTATTAGGCCTTGAGTTGGTTGAAGAAAGGTCCTAAGGTGGCTAAGGAGAAAAGTGTCCCCAATTCAGACAGTTTTATAGTTTTTAGTAGGATGGCTAGGAAATCTCTTAGCTTTTGCTGGGTAGATGAGGGCCTGGCTAGTCTGAAATGAGCTATTCCTAGGCATATAGAGTGTCTAGGTGGATGGGTATCATTGAGTCACGAGTGTGGCATGATGTCTCATTGAGTCATGGTTAAACCAGGGATGGTCAGGGCTGGCAGGCTTTGTATTACGCCATTGCAATAAACTATAGGGATAGATGTTAGCATTTGTTATTCCCCTCGATTTCCCCTCATTGTACTAGTTCTATGAACAACCAAGGATCATAAGATGGTATTTATGTAGGAAGGGCACCATTGAGCCTGAGGGATGAGCAGGCTAGTAGGTAGGCACACTGTTAGACCCTTTTGGCCAATTAGTGAAGGTATGCTGCAATTGGGGCTGCACACCTGAGTCCCTTGAGGTGGGATGGGAATGATGTAAGGGGTCCATCATGTATGTAGGTAGCCTAGAATGAGGCTAAGGGCTAAGGCCTAAAAATATGAGTTTCATAAGATAAGAGCCTAATGTAGCTCTAGGCTCACTACTAACCAGCATTTGTGTTGTGCCTTTGGGTTCAAGCATGGTGTTGGGTTCTCACCAGGTCAGAATGAGATAAAATCATAAGAACTAGGGCTATGCACCCTTATGAGCAATAAGGGTTGTTGCTTGGGATCTTGATGCCTATAGTAGGTGCTTGGGGCCACCTTGAGATTCATGGACAAAAAATTATGATGAGAGTTGGGTTCCTCCCTATAGAGTTTAGGAATATGCATGTGAGGTTCAAGCCAAAAAAGGCTCATGAGTATGTAGCTTAAAGGATTAGAAAATGATTTATCCATGGAGAATAGGACTTACAAAAAGGCTAACCTAAACTAAGAGTAGTCTTGGTGCCACATAGACTTATGGTTTCAAACTAAGGAATGTGCAACCCATGACACGTTGCCTATGTCTGATTATGTGCCTGTACATCACTCACTAGTGCTTATACATGGGCTTGGTTCAATTTTACCAAACTTAAACACCTTGCTTAAGCCTTTGGAGTCTTAATCGTTACCCATAACACTATTTTGCTAGTTCCCCATGACCTAGGCCTTAAGTAGGCCTCAAGGCCTAGTCTTGTTGGCTATCAGCCCTGTCTCGCTAGAACTAGAACTACTCCTTGACTCAGAGAGAACCTCTGGGCTTGGAATAGTTTGTGGATCATGACACATGTACATGCCTTGACCACTATCGACACCAAATGACCCTTGATGCATGCAAATGCCTTTACCACCATCAGGACATGTTGGCCCTTTGTCTTGGCACATGTTTCAACTAGTATCAAGACATGTTGGCCTTAGTACAGACAATTCCCTTGAACACCATAGGCACATGTTGGGCCATGCACTACGCACAGGTGTCTTGGGCTCGGGCTGTACACCATGCATTCCATGATTGTGCAGTAGGTGGGTTCAAGGACATCTTTATATTTTTGCCATGCCAATGCCATTTTTATGGCTTGTAAATTCATATAATAGTCCCCTAAGCCTTTTATGTGAAGTTTGATGGCAAGATGACTTGTTTTTTATTTTTCATAATTTTCATAATTTTTAGTAGTTAGGGATTTTTTGAAATTTTTTAAAAAGGTGTTTTGACCTTAAATTTAGTATACATGATCCTTGTATTTTTGTTAGCATCCACAAGAAAATTTAGCTAAAAATTGAAGTGTAGAAGATTTTATGGCTATTTGAAAAAGGTATCCTTACTTTAAGCACTTGAATGGCTACTGGCTGTAAACTTGTAAAAGCTCTTATGCTCTTTAAGGGGGTGCTAGTCATCGAGGTTCCTTGGAAGATAAGGGGCTACTATAAGGGCCAATGATGAACACCTATCATACATCATGTGTACATTACCCCCTAGCCCCCCACTTCTAATCGTTGAAACCCCCGATGCCACCGGTCAGGTTCTTTATTGATGCTCCAATAATGGTACCCTAGGTAAAAAAATGCAACACCAGCACATGCTTGAGCCTAGCATGTCCACCACAGCCTAAAATCAAACTTTGATTGGCATGTCCACATACCTCTATCAACAATAATAGAAGATGGCCTTTGGTGTGAGAAGTTGCCTCGAACACCATCGGCACATGCTGACCCTTGGTGTAGGCACTTGCCTTGAACACCATCGACACATGTTGGGCCTTGGTGTGGACACATACCTCAACCACCATTAGCACTTGTAGACCTTTGATGTAGGATATACCTGTTTGAAAAAAGTGTTCCCTTTTTAGATACTTTAATGTCTACTGCTAGCATATCATAAACTTTCTATGCTCTTTAGTGGGTGTTGTTCGGGTCCCCCTCTCACCCCTCACTAGGGGAATAGGTGTGCGTGGTGGGCCTATCATTGTGTACATCCATGACAATGTACATGGAGCAAAATCCAGGCCATGCATGCCTTTTAGCCATGTTATCTACCAATTGGTTTCTCCGATGACCCATAAGCACCCATGACCTCGATTGATTAGCATGCATATGGAAAAAGGGCTCGACTGTGCTAAGCTCTAGCTCATGCACATGGCTGATGTTGCCTCAAAGCACAAACCAAATCCCTATGTCATAGGCCAAGACTCAAGCACCAAGCTTGTGTGACTCCAGGACATTGGAATGGACTTTTCCACATCCCAGATCAGCCTAAAATAAAAAATAGTAGAGAGACACTCTAGACTATAGGGCTTGGCTGCCAAGTATGCTACAAAATAAAAGGACACAACAAGTGCCAAAAGAAAGGCTAACAAAAAAACCAGAAAAAAGTTTAAGGTAAGAGTAAAGATGTTATTACTCAATGGTTCTAGTCTATGTACAATGAGGGTGGGGGACTTCTATTTATAACTGAGTCCCCCTTACAATCCCTTGATTCTAGGAGGTAAGATACAATCCTTGATTTAAGGGGATTCAATGCTACTACACAATCTTTGACTTGTTAAAATCTTGTTGGGCACCAAGCTTTATAGAAGCCTTTAAATTTGATATTCTCAAGACTATGTTCAGGCTTGCCTGCACTTATGCCTGATCGTGCACCCATACCTTGATCATTAGCACCCGTCGCTAGGCCTGGCTTAATTTTGCTAAACCTGAACACCTTCTTGGAGCTTTTAGAGTCTTGAACTTTGCTCACCCTATTGTTCTAGGCTAGTTCCTCGTGACTTAGACTTCTAATGTGCTTTAAAGCTTGGTTCACTTAGCTGTCAAACTTTGTCTTATTAAAACTTGAACTGTCACTCAACAAAATGGAAACCCCTAGGCCTAGACCATCTTATAGACCATGACACTCTCTCCACTCATTCCATCAATGCCGTTATTGCTAGGGGATGATGCACCAACCTTGTATGTTGATTCTGACTCTATCCCATGTAGTTTTCTAACATTTTGATCCCATACTGAAACATGTACTTTGCTAGCTTTCATTGTTCTCAATCTTTTGTTTCTCAGCACTCTGCTATAATGGTCTTTTTCACATGCACTACCAATGTTTTTAGAGCTTTTTCTAAGTTACCTATGGCACACTCTTTTGTAAGGAATCTTTCTGCACTATAGCATTCATGCTATGCCACTCAACTACCATTGGTTTCCCTTTATCGACTTCTCTAGAGGTCCCAACCTATCAATAGTCTTGACTAGCACTTGGTTGCTCCTCCTTAGGCTCCTTCTAGTGCTATTTACTATTACTACTCTTGCCTTTGAATAACCCTTTTGCCCACTTAATTATTGAAAGCTTCAAGCACTCCTTGACCTAATGTGTGTAGACACCCAATTTGGTCCAGGCCCGGATCAATTGAGCCTGGTCCAAATAGGTAAGTCTATGTTTTTTTTTTTTTCTTTATTTTATTTTCATTTTTATTTTTATTTTATTTTATTTTTATTCTATTTTTATTTTATTTTTATTTTATTATTGTTTTATATATATATATATATTTCTTTTATTTTTATCTTAGGTATTTACTTATTTATTAATATGTATATATCTTTATTATTATTTTTTTTCTTGTTAATATTTATGTATATCAGATTATGTATTATGTATTATTTAATTTTAATTTATCTGTTAATTTTTTTTATTTATCTGATTTAATTTCATCTAATTTTTTTTATTTTTTATTTTTATTTTTTGGTTTATCCGGTTGGAAATTAGATTGGGATTCAATCAGAAGAGTCCATGTTGGATTCAATGATTGAATCCCGATCCAAAGAGGAATTAAGATTGATCAGAAACTCTTCTGATCAATCCCTATAAAAGGGATCCTCTGGAACAGAAGAACACACACAGAAAACAGTAAGGAAAAAAGTTACTGGTTGAGAGAAAAAGGCATATAGAAGAGATTTGAAGGCTAAGAAAGGTTTAGAAGTGTTAGAACAGATTTAGGAATCGAAAAAAATTTTTAGAGATTTTTAGCGAAATTTTTTTCTGGAAATTTTTGGAAAATTTATAGATTCTGATGATTTTTTTGACAGACATTAAATTTTCCGACGAAGATTCTGGCCAAGTTTGAAGATTCTGGCCAACTTTCCAGTTTCCAGCGGCCTTCCCAGAAATCGATCAGTTTTCTGACGAACTTCCGACGAAAAACCCAGATTCTGACGAAAAATTCCAGAATCCGGTGAATATTCAACCGGAGTTCTTCGGGCGTTTTAGAGAGAAAAGAGAGAAAAAGAATGAGGAAAGAGAGAGGAGAGAAGGTTTCTATCGAAAAAACGAAGGAAACTGCCTTATATACCCTCCCAAAATGACATCATTTTTGCGTTAAATAACCTAGAGGATCCGCGCATTTTGCCAAGATCCGACCCGACCCGAACGTCGACCCGCTTTTCGACCCGTGCGTGTTCTGCCTCCCTGAGCCGTTAGCCGAGTTGATGTCCCGAGCTGCTTCTCCGAGCCATTTTTCTTCCTTGAGCCGAGCCGAGCTGAGCCATGAGTCGAGCCGCTCTAGGTTTTTTTTTAATTAATTAATTAATTTGTTTGTTTTTTTGTATTATTAAATTAGGTTTATTTAATATTCTTTTATCTTTATTTTATTTTTATTTTTGTTTTACTTTTCTTTATTTTTTTTATTATTCTCACTTTTATTTTGTTTTATTTTCTTTAAATAAATCAAAAAAAATATTTTTGGGGAAAAGTTGAAAGTATCAATTTTCCTTAAAAATAAATTTTCACAAATGAATTTTTGAGGAAAAGTTGAAAGTATCAATTTTCTTTGAAAATAAAAGTTTCCAAAAAATATTTTTGGGAAAAGTTGAAAGTATCAATTTTCCTTAAAAATAAATTTTCAAAAAAAGATTTTTGAGGAAAAGTTCAAAGTATCAATTTTCCTCGAAAATAAAGGTTTCCAAAAACCATTTTTGGAGAAAAGTTGAAAGTATCAATTTTTCTTAAAAATAAATTTTTAAAAAAAAAATTTTTGAAGAAAAGTTGGAAGTATCAATTTTCCTCGAAATTAAAAGTTTCAAAAAAATATTTTTGGGGAAAAGTTGAAAGTATCAATTTTCCTTAAAAATAAATTTTCAAAAAAATATTTTTGGAAAAAAATTGAAAGTATCAATTTTCTTTAAAAATAAATTTTCAAAAAATAAATTTTTAAGGAAAAGTTGAAAGTATCAATTTTCCCTGCACAAAAAATAATCATTCTTTTCTTCTTTTTTATTTTTTTATTTCTTTTAATGTTAAATAATCCGACGATGGAGTCTCTGTAAGTGAAACAATAGTTTTCTTGCATACTCTTGAGGTGAGGAAATTTTCTCAATTTTTTGCGAAAAGTATTAGAGTCAATTGAGAATAATTTCTAATAATTAATTATTTAGTAAAATTTTAAGGCTCATTGGATAACATAAATTTAAGCTGGTACCATCTTTTGATGAGCGTTTTTGAGGATGCTATAACCTTTCTCACACGTAACCGAACTCTCGAATCCTGTTCTGGTTAGTAGACCTGAACCTATTCTTTTAGGGACCCTTAAACTTAGGTGTTCCCTAAAAAGACAGATTCTTTAGGTGGCCAATTGCACCTAGATAAAAAAGATTGGTGGCGAGTCCCTTCAAGTCAATGTCTAGCGATAGATCTCCAGATCTAGACGTTATGATAGCTTGGTGACTCCACTGGGGAATTTGAGAGTCAGGCCAACGAATAATTTGTGTTATCCAAAAACCTAATAAAATTGAACCTTTTTGTATATATGTGTTATTATTCATTCATGTTTATTTACCTTGTTAATTATGTCATTCATATGCATGTGCATAACATGAGCTCTACACTCGAGCTCTATCCCTTTAGGAGGGAGTAAAGTATCTATTGCTTTCGTGAGGTATAATGCCTCCATAGTGGCTAGCGAAATACTCCCACTCAAATTGAACCTTTTTCGCTTGTAGCCTGTAATGGGTAAGGATTAGGGTGCCTTACTACTCTGTAATGGACAAGGACGTAAGGAACAATTTGAGGACCTTTAGACTTTGACCTTAAAACTGCATATAGTGAACCTTAAGAGTGCCTAACCTATAGAGCCATCACTCTTCCCTTTTAGAATTGACCAAAAGCATAGGATTCATCCCTTTTACTCTATGTGATGTTTAAATTTACTTAGTTATTTATTCTTTTTCTGGGTATACTAACCTTTTTCTTATTCTTTTGCATTGGTTCATATGCATATCATAAAGTTGCATAAAGAACATTTGCTTGAAAAACGATCTTCAACAAATTTTTTCATGGACTCTACTGAACGACTAGTTTGTTCTTCATCCGTATTAGCACCTTGTGGGACACCCAATGAAGTAAGGGCCCAGTCAGAAAAGATTCAACTGAAGATGGGTGATTGCTTGCCAATCGGGTATGATTCTACTCTATCTCAAGAAACATCTATCCTCCTCAAATAGAACAATCTAGAGGATTTGGTTAATATCTAAAAGAAGATGAGTCCGTCAAGACAAGAGTAGTTTTGCCAGAGACATAGGCATATAGCACACCTTCTAGTAGTGGTTGTTGATGATCAACTAATCAGAGTTGCAACACAATTTTGGGATCCTGCATACAAGTGTTTCATCTTTAATAAAGCTGATAAGACTCTCACCATCGAAGAATATTCGATCTTGTTGGGTCTACACCTCAAGACTCCTGACAAGATATATGTCAAAAAACATAAGTCAAGATTTCATAAAAGTCTAGCTCAACTCATGGGGATAGACAAAGAAATTGTGGATTCTCATACAAAGAAGAAACAAGAACAGGTTTGCCTACCTTGGATGTTCTTTCATGAATTTCTGATGCAACATTCCAATAAAGAACGGGGGTTAGATATATTTGCCTTGGCCATATACGGACTGGTGATCTTTCCAAAGGTTTTGGGATATATTGAGATAGCGGTGATTGACTTCTTCGAGAGTGTGATCAATGGCTGTAATCCTTTAACGGTAATATTAGCAGAGACTATTAGATTTTTGAGTTATTGTCATCGGAATGGAGGACGCTTTATAGGATGCATACAGTTATTGTACTTATGGATGAAAAGCCATTTTGAACAGGGAAATGGTGCTTTCTCGAAGCTTTATATCCGTAATCGAGCTCCAATTAAGGAATTCTATGAAGTGGGTGGTCAAAACAAAAGTCTAAACAAGAATGGATAACTTTCCTACAAAAGTTGGAAAGCGCTAGGGTGAGATGGTTGGCCCCATGGATGAATCATAAGCCTATGTTGTACCAATGTGGGGATAGTACAGTGGTCCCACTTTTGGGTTTATGAGGAGTGAAAAATTATGCACCACTCCTAGTGAGAAGGCAATTTAGGGGAGAATAGCTCATTCCTATGACTTATGGGCTTCATCAGTTAGATTTCTCTTACAATGAGCCTAAAGCATTTCAAATGATGAATGAGATGATTAAAGCATGGAAAAATCTTCGAAGAGTGAGTCCTGGGCCATTTACTAATAAAGTCACCCCAGGGTATTTGGTTTGGAGAACAAAAAGAAGACACTAAATGGTATTCATTTATGAAATCTCTCAACCACCAATAAAAGAAAAACTCGAAGAGACACCATCAGAATTAGAGCTGACAACAAAAGAATTTGAGTCTGAAAAGGGGAAGTTAAAGCAAGAAATCCAAAAGCTTTAAGAAAAAAAAGCCCAATGGAAAGATAGAGCCAAAAGTCATGAAGTTAAAGTTCACAAAATTGCTAGAGAACGTGATACAGCTATTGAAGATCTAGCAAAGTTACACCAAGAGCACAAAAGGGTATGTGTGAGAGAAAAGGCCAAAGAGATAACCATTGTCGAGCTGACTGAGAAAAATACAAGATTAAAGCAAGAGTATGCTGAATTGGAAGAAGAAAGTACCGAAGCACAGGCAAAAATTAACATGCTAAATAGTTATTTGAGCAGGATAAGTCAAAAGTTGGATGAACAAGGAGACCACATCACTGCATTGATTAGAGAACATAGAGAATTATCATACCAAGTCTGGTGTGGTAAAAGAGAGAACTTAGAAAGGCAGAAATACATGGAGCACTTAACGACCCAAATTTGTAAAAGGGTATATAAGGCAAGAGAGATGGTGGAAGAGGCAGAGGCATAGGAGAACATGGACAGCGTCTGTTGAACTTCATCAAAGAAGCCAAGGCCCAGTATGAACAGATCAAACAATTTTATGGCTATAATTCTAAGATGATAAACTCAATGTAGATAAAAGTTTTTTGGAATAAATGAAATCTTTTAGTTGAATATCGTTTTTAAGACAAATGTTCTTTGCATACATACATTTTTCATTCATTGCATTCTCATTCATTACACTTAACAAAGTGACCATGTGATAGTCATGCAAATTTACTAATTCTAAGATATGGTACTCAAGGTTCAAGGATAACTCCATCTAGCGAAAACCCTGCCCATCGATACAACACAAGATCCAGAGCAAGGCAAATGGAGCAGAAAAATTCTCATAGATTTGAAAAGATATAAAAGGCACAGGAGAAGATTGAAAGTGAGTTGAGCAAGATTCTGGATACTTTTAATAACCTGAATAAAAGAAAGGGAATTAAAAAAAATACAAGCCAACAAGTTCCCCCATTGCAAAAAGTGGCTAACCCTTTATATCCTTCAGGTTTTGGCCCACCTCAAGCTTAGTCTGCTCAAGAGGTCCCACCACAACACTTCACATATCCAACATATCCTAGAATACCGTCAGCTTTCAACCCAAGGCATTTTAATAGTTATGTAAACCCTATCTTTACTGAAAAAGTAGTAGAACCAATTCCTGATCTAGATGATTTAAAAGAGAAAGAAAAAGAAAAGATAAGAGTGGAAACTCATGAAAGCTCCAAGATTAGTATGCTAGAGCAAAGGCTATGGGCTGTGGAAGGATTTAGTTTTTATGGGTCAGTTGATGCTGCTTGTCTCTGCCTAGTCCCTAATGTGGTTATTCCTCATAAGTTCAAAGCACCAAAATTTGAAAAATATGATGGTACAAAGTGCCCCAAAACTCACATCACAATGTATTGCCGGAAGATGGCAGCTCATGCTCATGATGAAAAACTATTAATGCATGTCTTTCAGGATAGTCTTACTAGCTCTGCAGCTAAATGGCATGTTCAGCTGGATAGAACCCGTATTCGCTTTTGGAGCGATATGGCACATGACTTCATTGGTTAATATCGATATATTATCAATTTGGCCCCTGATCATTTGTCTTTATAGAATCTAGAGAAAAAGGCAAACGAGTTTTTTAAAGAATATGCCCAGAGGTGGAGGGATATTGCTTTTCAGGTACAACCTCCTCTGACTGAGAAAGAGACTACAGTGCTGTTTATTAGCACTTTAAAACCTCCCTATTATGAAAAGATGATAGGGAATGCAACGAAAAACTTTGCTGATATGGTAATTTTAGGAGAAATTATTGAGAGTGCCATCAAGAATAGCAAGCTAGAAGAAAATGAAGCATCTAGCAAGAGAGTCTCGAAAAAGAAAGAAACTGAAGCTTAGGCTGTGAGCTTTGATAGATAGCAATTTAGAGGTTATCAACCTTACTCACCACCATAATATCTGCCTTATTACCCTACTATAAATAACACTTCTCTTCACCCATACCAATCATTTGTACAATCATTATACCCCCAAACATATCAAATCCCCCATAGGCCTCAAAATACCATGTACAGTCCTAACACTCAGCCTACCCCAAGACCCCAAAATCGCCCAACTAACACCATTGGTGGTTTGCGGGAGCAACGAACTACCCATGAGAAACCTGTGTTTGACCTAATTCCAATGACTTATACAGAATTATACAATAACCTTTACAATAGTCATTTAATTGCTCTAAGTAAATTGGAACCCCTCAAGCCACCTTACTCTAAGTGGTACGATCCCACAGCCCACTGTGACTACCATTATGGGATTACCGGTCACTTCACCGAAAATTACACCACCTTGAAACACAAAGTGCAACGGTTGATCAAGGATGGGATGATTTGCTTTAATACCGAAGGGGTGACTGCACCGAATGTTAGTGGCAATCATTTGTTGAATCATAATGTAAATGCTATAAGTGAAGAACAAGAGCGTCATGTGAAGAAAAGAGTGGCAGATATTAAAACACCTCTCAGCCAATTGTTCAATATTTTACAGAGAGTTGACATGATACGACTAGTAAGTTCACATAGCTATCATGGAGCATATATAGCTGGTACTAGTTGTAAGTATCATAATGGGGCAATAGGCCATTCCATTGAGACTTGTGAGAAGTTTCACCAAGAGGTGCAAAAACTCTTAGATTCATATCAGATGGAGGTCTATGAAGAAATAGAAGACTTGAAGGATGTTAAGGTGTACATGACTGATAGGCCTGTAAAGCTGTTTCCAAAACTAGTGACAATTCAGTGTGGGAACAAACTGAGGTCAATCATAGACAAACTCCTCCCCAGGTTGGTAACTTTTAAAGTCTCGACTCTTTTTTCATACAAGGATGATAAAACTGTACCTTAAAGATATGGCTGTGACACTATAGTTCAGGGGCAAGAAGAAGATGTCTCTAAAGCCAATGCTTCCAATATAATTGGTGTAAGAGGCATTACTTGAAGTGGGAGGTGTTACACTCTAAAAATGTTAGAGAGGGCTAGAAAGGAGAAAGCTAAAGAAGGAGAAAGATGAAATAATCCTAAAATAGAACCTGAAAAAGATCATCTGAAGCCAGTATCAGAAAGAGAGGTTTGTGAATTCCTGAAGCTGGTAAAACATAATGAGTATTCAGTTATGGAACAGTTGAATAAAATGCCAGCTCAAATCTCATTATTATCACTGCTGTTGAACTCAGAGCCACATCAAAATGCCCTATTGAAAGTGTTGAATCAGGCATACGTGGCACATAACGTATCTGTTGAATATGTGAACCACCTAGCTGGAAATCTAGTCATGCCAAATCACATTTCATTCAGCGATGATAAGATTCTTTTGGAGGGAAAAGAAAATGCCAAGGCTCTGCATATCACAGTCAAGTGCAAGAGCCATATCATAGCCAAAGTCCTTATCGATAATGGCTCTGCTATCAATGTCATGCCTATGTCAACTTTGGCAAGGCTACCCATTGATTACTCACATATGAAGGACAGTCAAATAATTGTGAGAGCCTTTGATGGGACCAGAAGAAAAGTCTTAGAGGATATTAAGATGCCCTTACAAATTGAGCCATGTACTTTCAATGTAAAGTTTTAAGTGATGGATATCTCTCCATCCTACAGTTGTCTGTTAGGAAGACCATGGATTTACATGGCAGGAGCTGTGCCCTCTACTTTGCACCAAAAAATCAAGTTCAATGTAAAAGGTCAATTAGTAGTGGTAGTTGGGGAGGAAGACATGTTAGTGACCCAACCATTGAACACTCCATACGTAAAGGCTGTCGAAGAAACATTGGAATGCTCCTATCAATCTTTTGAATTGGTCAATTCTGTAGCTGAAAGATTTTAAAATTAGCCTTTTTCAAGGATAGTGATGAGCCAAGTCATCAACAAAGGCTGGTATCCAAGACTTGGGCTAGGCAAAAACTTACAGGGAATAAAAGAACCTCTAACGATAATAGACAATAGCGACAGGGTAGGCCTAGGCTATGAGATAACAGAATGGTAAGTCAAATGAAGGCCATCAAGAAAGACAGCAAGACTAATGGTTATCCCACACCTGTATGAAACTTTCAGACCTAGAGGATTCATGTACCCAGATATAAGAAAAAGTGTGGAAGACGCTTTTACCCAATTAACCATTAATGCTGTTGAATATGAAGTGAGGCTTAATCAAGAGGAGTGGGTTCACCTTTGTCCACCAGATTATGAGTTGAATAATTGGAGTGCCATCAAGATGCCTTTGACTTTTGATTTTGATACAATGTAATTGTAACATCTCAATAGCTATTGCCCAAAGCATTGGGGTGATCTTTTTTGTTTGGGCCATTTATCTTTTATTATTTTTAATAAAAAATATGAATGATGCATTTTCATTCATTTTTTCTTGTGTCTTCATTATTTCCATCTTTCCAAGCACATCTTGCCAACATATCCCATTTCATTCAATTTCAGGTCTTTAAATGAACATGAAGATAATCATGATAACAATCAAGAGGTTAGCTTTGAGAATTCAATTAACACTGATGAACTTGACAATAAAGAGAATTCTGAAGAATATGTTATGCCTCTGAACCTAATGAGATTGATTGAACAAGAAAATAAGCTAATTGAGCCTCATCAAGAGGTAGTGGACTTAGTGAATCTGGGAGATAAAGAGAATAAGAAAGAGGTCAGAATGGGCACTTCACTTTCATTAGGAGATAGGCAATGATTGGCAGACCTACTTCGAGAATTTGTAGATATATTTGCTTGGTCTTACCTGAATATGCCAGGGCTGAGCACAAAGATAGTGGAGCACAAATTACCCCTAAAGCCAAAATGTAAGCCAATTCAGCAGAAACTGAGACGGATGAAGCCCGAAATGCTACTAAAGATTAAAGAAGAGGTGAAGAAACAATTTGATGCAGGTTTTCTACAAGTGGCTAAGTATCCAGAGTGGGTAGCCAATATAGTCCCAGTTTTTAAGAAGGATGAAAAGGTACGAATGTGTGTAGACTATCGGGACTTGAATAAGGCTAGCTCAAAAGATAACTTTCCTTTGCCTCATATCGACACACTGGTAGATAACATGGCTAAACATTCAATTTTTTCCTTTATGGATGGTTTTTCAGGGTATAATCAGATAAAGATGGCTACAGATGATATGGAAAAGACTACTTTTGTGACTATGTAGAAAACATTTTGCTACAAAGTCATACCTTTTGGGTTAAAGAATACTGGGGCAACATATCAAAGGGCCATGGTAACACTCTTCCATGACATGATGCGCAAAGAGATCGAGGTGTATGTAGACGATATGATTGCAAAGTCTTGTGAGGATGAAGATCATGTCACCAGCCTCAGAAAGTTATTTGAGAGGTTGAGAAAATTTCAGCTCAAATTAAACCCAGCCAAGTGCACCTTTGAGGTAAAATCAGGGAAGTTGCTAGGCTTTGTGGTCAGTGAAAAAGGAATTGAAGTCGATCCTAATAAGATACGGGCCATTCAAAATCTGTGACCTCCCAGCACACCAAAAGAAGTTCAAGGTTTTCTAGGGAGATTGAACTACATTTCTCGATTTATCTCTCAGCTTACTTACAAATGTGATCCCATATTTAAGCTTTTCTGTAAGAATAATCCTGGGAAATGGAATGAAGAATGTCAAGAGGCGTTTGATAAAATTAAGCAATATTTATCGAACCCTCTAGTATTGGTGCCACCTGTTCCAGGAAAACCTTTAATTTTATACTTAACTGTATGTGAAAATTTAGTGGGATTTGTGCTGGAGCAGCAAGATGAGGCTAGTCGAAAGGAGAGAGCTATTTACTATCTGAGTAAAAAGTTCATGAAATATGAATCCAAGTATTCTTCGTTGGAGAAAATGTGTTGTGCATTAGTGTGGACTGCCAAAAGACTCAGACAGTATATGCTCTATCATACTACATGGCTCATAGCAAAATTGGATCCAATTAAGTATATCTTCGAGAAGCCTTCTTTATTTGAGAGAATCGCTAGATGGCAAGTAATGCTCTCGGAATATGATATTATATACGTGAGCCAAAAAGTAATAAAAGGGGGCACTATAGCAGAATTTCTTACAGATCGTGCTACTGAAGAGTATGAGCCAATGAAGCTGGAATTCTCTGATGAAGACCCAATGACTATTTCTCTATGAAGACCTAATGTTGAAGGAGAGCATAGAGAAAAATGTTAGACAATGTACTTTGATGGAGCTGCTAATGCCTTGAGGTATGGAATTGGAGCAATTCTGATCTCTCTAGAAGAACAATATTGTCTTGTAATAGTAAGGTTAAATTTCAATTGCACAAATAACATCGCTAAATATAAGGCATGTGTCATAGGCTTACAAGCGGCTGTAGATAGAAGAGTGAAAGCACTAAAAGTGTTTGAAGACTCAGCTCTAGTTATATATCAATTGAAAAGAGAATGAGAGACGAGAGATTCAAAACTTGTTCGATATCATAAGTATATTCTAGAGTTGATGAAACATTTTGAAGATATCTAGTTTAACCACTTACTTCGAGAAGAGAATTTGATTGCTGATGCATTGGCTACTTTAGCTGTAATGATTTGAATTAATGATAATACCGACATTCAACCCATCCAGTTAGATGTTAAAGATATACCAGCTTATTGCTTAGTGTAGAGGAAGAAGAAGATGGAAAGCCTAGTATTATGACATCTTATAATATGTTAAGGATCAGCAGTACCCAGTGCAAGCAATAGAAAATGATAAAATGGTCATATGAAGATTGGCTATGAGCTTTTTCCTGGATGGAGATGTCCTGTACAAAAGAAGTAGGGATCAAGTATTATTGAGGTATGTAAATAAGATTGAAGCGAGAAGAATCATTAAAAAGGTGCATGATGGAATATGTGAGGCACATACCAGTGGACATATGATGGCAAGATAGATCATGAGAGTAGGATATTATTGGTTGATGATGGAAGATGATTGCATTGATTATGCTCGTAAATGCCATAAATGCCAAATATATACTGATAAGATCTATGCTCTACCATCTGCTTTACATGTTATGGCACCACCATGGCCATTCTCAATGTGGGGCATGGATGGTCCAATCACCTCAAAAGCTTCTAACGGGCACAGATTCATTTTTGTGATGATAGATTACTTCACAAAATGGATAGAGGCAGCATCATATGCGAGTGTGACAGGCTCTGTAGTATGCAAGTTCATAAAAAAAGAGATCATTTGTAGATATGGACTTTCAGAGAAAATTATTTCAGACAATGCCAAGAATCTAAATAGTAAGATGATGCAAGAAATATATGCTCAATACAAGATCAAGCATCATAACTCGGCACCATACCATCCGAAAATGAATGAGGCAGTTGAGGTAGCCAATAAGAACATAAAGAAGATTTTGGAGAAGATGATCGAGACTTACAAAGATTGGCATGAAAAGTTGCCATTTGCATTACATGCATATCGAACGTCAGTTCGCACCTCTATTGGGGCAACCCCATTTTTTTTGGTTTATGGGATGGAAGCTGTACTACTAGTGGAAGTAAAGATCCCCTCTTTAAAAGTTCTAAAAGAAGTTAGTTGAAAGAAGCTGAATGGATTCAAGAACGCTATGAGCAATTAAATTTCATAGAAGAAAAGAGATTGACTGCATGTGCCATGGTTAGCTATATCAAAAAAGAATGATAAGGGCTCATGATAAGAAGATTCGACCCCGTTGCTTTCGAGAAGGAGAGTTGATCTTGAAAAGAATTCTTCTAATCCAGCACGATAGTAGAGGAAATGGACTCCGAATTGGGAAGGGCTGTATGTGGTGAAATGAGCTTTTTCAGGTGAAACGTTGATACTAACTGAGATGGATGGAAATGATTTACCCCATCCTATAAATTCTGATGCTGTGAAGAAATACTATGCTTGAAAAAAAATAAAAAAAATGAAAAAATAAAAAAATAAAAAAATAAAAAAAAATAAAAAAAGTGAATGAAAAAGAAGGACTCAAGGCGAAAACCCTAAAAGGGCGATTTGAGTCATAGGGGGTTTGTCTAAGCTGAAAACCTAAAAAGGCAGCTTAGATAAAGAGAATACAACATCAAATTTAAAAGTCCGTTGACATGGAGGCTAGCAAATTCGAAAGAGTTCCAAATTGTTAAGTACATCAGAGGGTTGGGTTTTCAGAAAAAACTTTGAGATGTGTTGTCATGATTATCTAATTGTTCATTTTGGGCTTTATCCCCATACTTATCCTTTTAATTCTCCCTTGGCTAAAATTAGCCAACATTTTACTAATAAGAGACATTCTATTTCATTCTTTATGTCTTTTTTTTATGACTGTTTCTCAACCATTCATATTCCTTTCTTCTTAATACCCTACCATGGAAGAAATGTGCAAATGCATTCTTACTTTTTGAGTTTGAAATAATGATTGATGAATGAATAACAACATGAAAAATTTTTACATTACATTGAATAAATCAATAGTGATAAAGGCAGAATTGAGATGTTCAGTTCCTGATTAGGATATTGAATATGGGAAAAGATTTCTTATAGATGGAATGTGAGTGGAAAAGACAATTAAGAGCTATACTGGCTCGATCTTAAAAGAGTAGTGTAATTGGATCTTTGAAGAATCAAAAGGCTTGATGCCCGAGAAAAAGCTTGAGAAACTTGAGTACCATACATTGAATAAGAATTAATTGGCTAACATTTGCATAGCATGCATTGAAATTCATATGCATTGCATAGCATACACTACTTTCAGGAAAGTATAGTGTATAAATTCAAGAAGCAGGGGTGTTCCAAGATCCCACATAGAGAAGATAGATGTGAAGTCATTTTCAAAATTGAAAAAAAGCTTGTCAGGTAAGTTCCTAATCCTTGAAATAGGATGTCTTTTGATATCAGGGTTGATTTATAAGACCTTTGGGCATAATCTCTTGAAATTCCTTCAAACACAACTTTCAACTCCTTTGGACATGATTGTCAATGAGCAATTTATTTTCAAAAGTCGTGGTGCCTCTGTTTAGAGGAGCAATTTACTTTCCAAAACTCATGGTCCCTCTGTTTAGAGGAGCAATTTACTTTCCAAAAGTCGTGGTGCCTCTGTTTAGAGGAGCAATTTATTTTTCCAAAGTTGTTGAGCCTCTGATTAGATGAGCCATTTATTTTTCCAAAGTCATTGAGCCTCTGATTAGAGGAGCCATTTATGTTTCTCAAAGTCATTGAGCCTCTGTTTAGAGGAGCTTTGATCAAAAAAAAAAAAAAGAAACAAAAAAACAAAAAGTAAAAAGGTCGAGTTAAGTCTTGATTGGGTGTCTACGTCTTTGCGCAATTTCTGTTTCATAGAAAATGTGCAAAGAGGGGCAGCTGTAGACACCCAATTTTGTCCAGGCCCGGATCAATTGGGCCTGGTCCAAATAGGTAAGTTTATGTTCTTTTTTTTATTATTTTCATTATTTTTATTTTATTTTATTTTATTTTTATTTTTATTATTATTATTGTTTATATATATATATTTTTCTTTTATTTTTATCTTAGGTATTTACTTATTTATTAATATGTATATATCTTTATTATTATTTTTTTCTTGTTAATATTTATGTATATCAGATTATGTATTATGTATTATTTAATTTTAATTTATCTATTAATTTTCTTGATTTATCTGATATATTTTCATCTAATTTTTTTTTTTATTTTTTGGTTTATCTGATTGGGAATTGGATTGGGATTCAATCAGAAGAGTCCATGTTGGATTCAATGATTGAATCCCGATCCAAATAGAAGTTAGGATTGATCAGAAACTCTTCTAATCAATCCCTATAAAAGGGATCCTTTGGAACAGAAGAACACATAGAAAAAAGTAAGGAAAGAAGCTACTGGTTGAGAGAAAAGGGCATATAGGAGAGATTTGAAGGCTAAGAAAGGTCTAGAAGTGTTAGAACAGATTTAAGAATCGAAAAAATTTTTTGGAGATTTTTGGCGAAATTTTTTTTTGGAAATTTTTGAAAAATTTCTAGATTCCGATGACTTTTCCGACGAACATTGAATTTTTCGACGAAGATTTCGGCCAAGTTTGAAGATTTCGACCAACTTTTCAATTTTCGGTGGCCTTCCAGCGATCAGTTTTTCGATAAACTTTCGACGAAAAACCCAGATTCCGGTAAAAAATTCAAGAATTTGGTGAATATTCAACTGGAGTTCTTTGGGTGTTTTAGAGAGAAATGAGAGAAAAAGAAAGAGGAGAGAGAGAGGGGAGAAGGTTTTTGTCGAAAAAATGAAGGAAACAACTTTATATACCATCCCAAAATGATGTCGTTTTTACGTTAAATAACCCAGAGGATCCGTGCGTTTTGTTAAGATCCGACCCGACCCGAGCGTCGACCCGTTTTTCGATCCGCACGTGTTCTGCCTCCCTAAGCCGTTAGCCGAGCCGAGCCGACGTCTCAAGCTGCTTCTTCGAGCCATTTTTCTTCCTTGAGCCGAGCCGTGAGTCGAGCCGTTCTAGGTTTTTTTTTAATTAATTAATTAATTTGTTTTTTTTTATTATTAGATTAGGTTTATTTAATATTCTTTTATCTTTATTTTATTTTTATTTTTCTTTTACTTTTCTTTATTTTTTTTTATTATTCTCACTTTTATTTTGTTTTATTTTCTTTAAATAAAAATAAAAAAAAATTTTTAGGGAAAAGTTGAAAGTATCAATTTTCCTTAAAAATAAATTTTTAAAAATGAATTTTTGAGGAAAAGTTGAAAGTATCAATTTTCCTTAAAAATAAATTTTCAAAAAAAGATTTTTGAGGAAAAGTTGAAAATATCAATTTTCCTCGAAAATAAAGGTTTCCAAAAAAAATTTTTGAGAAAAAGTTGAAAGTATCAATTTTTCTTAAAAATAATTTTTAAAAAAAAAAAGATTTTTGAGGAAAAGTTGAAAGTATCAATTTTCCTCGAAATTAAAAGTTTCAAAAAAATATTTTTGGGGAAAAGTTGAAAGTATCAATTTTTCTTAAAAATAAATTTTCAAAAAAATATTTTTGGAAAAAAATTGAAAGTATCAATTTTTCTTAAAAATAAATTTTCAAAATATAAATTTTTAAGGAAAAGTTGAAAGTATCAATTTTTCTCGAAATTAAAGTTTCAAAAGAATATTTTTGGGGAAAAGTTGAAAGTATCAATTTTTCCTGCACAAAAAACAATCATTCTTTTCTTCTTTTCTTCTTTTTTATTTTTTATTTTTATTTTTTTTTAATGTTAAATAATCCGACGATGGAGCCTCTATAAGTGAAACCGTAGTTTTTTTGCATACTCTTGAGGTGAGGGAATGTTTTCAATTTTCTGCTAAAAGTATTAAAGTCAATTGAGAATAATTTCCAATAATTAATTATTTGGTAAAATTTTAAGGCTCATTGGATAACACAAATTTAAGCTGGTACCATCTTTTGATGGGCGTTGTAAGGGTGCTATAACCTTTCTCACACGTAACCGAACTCTCGAATCTTGTTTTGGTTAGTAGACCTGAACCTATTCTTTTAGGGACCCTTAAACTTAGATATTCCCTGAAAAGACAGATTCTTTAGGTGGCCAATCGCACCTAGATAAAAAAGATTGGTGGCGACTCCCTTCAAGTCAATGTCTAGCGATAGATCCCCGGAACTAGATGTTATGACAATGTGGACTAGCACAAAAATAGCAACTCAAAGGCCCCTTACTTTTGCTGGTGGCTCTATTGGTCTTGAGAAATTTAGGCTTTCTTGTAGCTTTTTCCTCCCTTGAGGAACAAACATCGTTGTCTCCCTCACTTTGGCTTTTTCCCTTTAGCCTTGGAGACTTAGTGCACTCAACCAAAGTAATCAATTTTGTAGCAATTCTAGCCTGACTCGACTCATGCACGCCTTTTCATTGCAACTTGGCCTTTACCCATGGCTTTACTCTATCAATGAAATACTTAGATGCCTCCACTCTAGGTCCTAAGCCTACACTAGCAACCATAGTAGCTCGTAATATAGCATGGTAAGGTTGTCAACATAGACTCCAACACCTTATTATGCTGCATAAGCTTCTCCATTACCTTGTTTGAGGATCCCTCAATGTCTTTGAACCAATTTGTTCTTTAAATAATGGCCTTCTCACATTTCACTAATCGAGTGCTTGTCGACACATATCTTACTAATGCTTTCCCCCACTTGTCTGTAATTGCGTACTCTTTGAGCACCTCGCTTTGGCCCTTTGTTTGGCTTTCCCTAGCCATGCCATAGCCCAAAACACACAAACTATTAGACCATAAATGACAAACCAAAAGATTAACTCAACTCTAGTAGGCACCAAGTAATTTGGTTCTAGTTCTTGCAAACTAGCACACCAGTCTATCAGCATGGTACATTAGCATAGCATGTCTAGCACACCCACAACACATAGGAACAATTTGTTGAGCACCTATCCTGCACTCTAGCATGCATACACCTACCACACTAAGAGTGTTTCACTAGTACACGAGCATAATAACCCTTCTAAGATACCTGCAGGAAGTGGTAACCTGCCTACACCACATGGTCAAATGTCTACACACACAGTAGGATGCCTACACAACTCACCATAATGCCCACACACCACACCGGGATGCCCTCATGCAAGTCCCCTAACAAGCACCAACACTAACTCTAGCTCTCCACACTCTAAACCAAGGCTATAGTCACCACCATTGGTTTGATCCAAGTTTTGATACACCCTAGTATTTGGTTCTACTACCTACTTTAAAAACTCCCTCAAACTAGCCTCTAATACCGCTTGTCACAGGCTAAGACCTAAGCTCTTGGCTCATGCAGCTTTAAGACATGGGAATGGACTCTTTCACATCCTAAATTAGCCTAACATAAGAAACCATGCATGGACACTCTAGACTACGGGGTTTGGTTGCCTAATACATTACACAATAAAAGGGCACAGCAAGTTCCAAAAGAAAAGCTAACAAAAGAATAATAAAAAGGTTTAAGGCAAGAGAAAGATGTTATTACTTAATGGTTCTGGTGTGTGTACAATAAGGGTAAAAGACTCCATTTATATGAGTCCTCCTTACAATCAGTGCTTGAGATTCATTCTTAAACTTTAGAGATTCTAATGGTTTGAATCCCTTGATTCTAAGAGCTAAGTTACAATCTTGGATTCTAAGGGATTTGGTGTTGCTGCTTAATCTTTGACTTGTTAAAATCATGCTAAGCATCAGGCCTTCTAGAAGCCCCCAAATCAGATCCTCCTAGGATTATGTTTAGGCATGCCCACACCTAGGGCCAACCATGCATTACGCATTGATCATCAATGCTTTTTGAGGTCTGACTGGGTGGCCATGCATTGCTCACCAGTGCTACCCCTCTGCCTGGCTTAATCTTGTCAAACTTTAACACTATCCCTGAGCCTCTAAAGTCTTGATCACTATCCGTCCCACTATTTTAGGCTAGTTTTCCATGACCTAGACTTCTAATGCACCTTAAGTCTAGTCACCTTAGCTATTAGACTTTGTCCTGCTAGAACTTGAATTGTCACTCGACTTGGAAAGAACCTTTAAGCCTAGACTAGCTTGCAAATCATGATACTTAAATTGGACAATGGCTTCTCGAGATGGTACAAGTAGAAACTACAGTTGTGGGTTAGGTCTGGCCAAGTCTCTTAATTATTTGGCAATCTCATGGTCCCTTTTCATTGACCATAAAAAATACCTTAGCCTAGCCAAGCCTATTCATATGCCTGGCCAAGCCCATTCACATGTCATGGGCCGATTGCTTAAGCCTAGCACTCATGTGGCCTTTGGCTGAAAACTACTATCCATGTCCCTAAGTCATTATTTTTTCTCACTCTATGCTAAACACTTATGTTGTGCACTCCATTGGCTTCCTAGAAGCTTGGAAGAAAGCTAGGAAAGAGAGTTAAAGCAATTGTAACTTTTATTTACTTGATGCTATATAAATTGCTCAATGCCCAAGTCTATGACTTGGTTCTTCTTACTTATGGTTACAATGAATGTAAGTGTATTGCCATTAAAGGCCTTCTAGACAATTCTAGGGTGCTTAGGCTCTAACAAGATTGGCTAAGGCCTTTCTAGAGATATGCTAGTTTCAAGCTTCCTATTAAGCCCCTGGGTTTAAAAGAGTCTGGGCACTCCCACTAAGTGCCCATGTAGCATGTTCTAGAGTCTTTTCCATCTAGGTGCCCATAGCTAGGGTCTTTTAGAAGCTTTTTCATCTGGGCACTACTATGCCCATCACTATGCTTGTGTCACAAGCTCCAAACTTATGCCTGAATCCATGCGACCTTAAAGCTTGGAATTAACTCTGTATGCCTAAGTTTAGCCTTAGCAACTAGCGTGCAGGCAAATAATAACAAGAAAGGGTGGAATATGCAAGTTAGAGAACATAGCAAAATGCTAGAATATGCTTTATGTATTACTGAAATAGAATGTGAAGATATATGTACAATTGAGGGTGGGGTAACCTTTTATTTATAATTGAGGCCCCCAACTCTACTTACAGCTATCTCTTAAAATAAATGGATTTACAAGATTCCTAAAAATAAGGTATTACACAGATTACATAGATTACATGAGGCTCATCCTAATTTTTAGGGTCAATTAGATCCTCTTACTGAATACTGCTAATCTTGGATGCCTCTAGAAGATTTTGGATTAGCATAGTTCTCTCAGGTCCACTTGGGTGAGGTGTAGGGATGTTGTGAGCTTGACCCTAGCTGTACAGGTAAGCTTGCATGCTGTACAGGCAATCTAGACACTTTTTCCATGCTTATTGTGCCAACTTCCACAACTGTCCTTGGTTTTCGACCCTTGGTCTCTAGTGCTCAAGCCTATGTGCTTGGTGTACCCGTTCAGGGCATAACATTCTTCCTTACTTGATTGTGCAATGTCTTCATCGCATCCTCTTTATGGAACTGCCTAATCTGGTCCTAGAACTGCCATAAGTCCTCTATTGGTTCCAACTCACCTTATTATTTGAAAGCCTTTTTTAGCACACCAAGCACTCCTATCTTGGCTGGTAGTTTTTCTATCTCACCTCTTGATCAGTAATGATGTTATGGACCTGTATCTCATATCAGGCCTTAGCTCTTAATGGTGCATGCTTCAACTCTACTCATCTTGGATCTCCCTCTTCTTTATGGAATGGCTTGAGCATGATAACATGGAACACCAGGTGTACCTTCAGCTTAGGTGGCATATCCAATTTGTAAACAACCTTGCCTACCCTCTTAAGAACTCTAAAAGGTCCCTCATACCATTAGACTAAGCCTTTATGCAACCTTTTATGGTGCATAATGGGGTGCAGTTGCACCAAAATCGTGTCCCCTACTTGGAACTGCATGTCTTACCTATTCTGGTCTACCCACTTTTTTAACCTCTTTGTGGCTTCATGTAAACAGACTTTGGCCAAGTTGGTTTGCTCTTACCAAGCCTTGGCAAACTTGTATGTTGCTAGATTAGGCTCTGTATAACCTGCAGCAATTGAACTAGGTGTTAACAATTGTTGACCTGTCACAATTTCAAATGGACTTTGGTTCATGCTTCATTTCTCTATAAGTTGTAAGAAAATTGGGTGACATCTAATAGCTTTGGCCAATCCTTTTACATGGCACTCACATAGTGCATGAGGTAGACCTCCAGCAGTCTATTCACTTGCTTAATTTGCCTATCAGTCTACAGATGCATGCTGATGGAAAAGCACAAGTCTTACCCTAAGAGCTTGAATAACTTAGTCTAGAACTACCTTGTAAATGCCAGTCTCGATCATTAACAATGGTCTTCGGTACTCCCCAATACTTCACCATATTTTTCAAGAACAAACAGGCTGCTTCCTCAGTTAGGCACTCCTCGATTGCTAGAATGAAAGTCCCATACTTGAAAAACCTATCCACCACTACCATGATACTTTAAAACCCCTCTGTTTTTGGTAGACTGACTATGAAGTCTATAGTGATGCTTTCCCATGGTCACTTTGGTATCGACAATGGCTCCAAAAGATCACCTAGTTTTTTGAGCTCCACTTTATCCTATTGGCACACAAGACAAGTCTTCACATAGGCCTTCACATCATCCTTCATGTGTGGTCAGTTGTATCAACACTCTAGCAAGGCTAAGGAACGACTCATTCCTAGGTGACCAGCCCACCTTGAATCATGGCACTCTTGCAAAACATCCCTGCAAAGCTTCCCATGTTGTGACACAAACAACCTACTACCTTTGGTGTACAACAAATCATCTTGCAACCAAAACTACCTAGTCTTACCTTGCTAGGTACAATTAATGAGAGCCTTGGCTATAGGATCATGCACGAGCCCCTCTTTGGTATGCAACACCAAAGACCCCTCTGGTTGGTGAATGGCAGTAAGGATCACTATTTTACTTAAGGCATCAACCACTGTATTCACCTACCCCAGCTTGTACTTTAACTTGAAGTCAAATTTCATAAGAAAATCCAACTAATAGGCTTACTTAGACGATAGCTTCTTTTGCATCTAGAAGTAGCTGGTTGCCACATTGTCTATTTTGACCATGAACCTTGACCTTAATAAGTAATGCCATTAAGTATGAAGTAGTGTACCACTATTGTCATCTCTTTCTCCTAGATTATATACTTATGCTCAGTCTCATTGAGATTCTGGCTTTTAAACATAACTGGATAGTTCTCATACATCAGCATTCCCCCTATCGTAAAGTTTGATGTGTTCGTATACACTTCAAACTGCTTGGCATGGTCTAGCAAAGCCAACACTGGCTTCTTGGTCACTGCCCATTTCAACCTATCAAAGGCATCCTAGCACTCAGTGCTCTACTCCCATGCTCTTCATTTCTTAAACAAATCTGTTAATGTAGCTATGGTTGATTGGCCTTTAATGAAGCATCGATAGTAGTTAACCAACCGAAGGAATTACCTCAACTTAGTAACCTTGGCTGGAGGCTCCTACCTTAAAATGGCACAAACCTTGCCTATATCTATGTGTATCTTACCACCTCCCACTATGTGGCCTAGAAACGGTACCTCTCATTAGGCAAATGAGCACTTCTTCTTCTTGACATATAGTTGATGCACTTGTAACACCTCAAACACCTATTTCAAATGGTCTACATGCTTTTTCAATGTCTGGCAATAGATCATAATATCATTAAGATAAACCACAACAAAATGATCAATGAACAATTGAAGTACCTTATTCATAAGTGTATAAAATGTTGTTGGGGCATTGGTGAGTCTGACCAAGAACTCATATGAACTACACCAGGTGACACATGCTATCTTGGGCTCTTCTGCGTCTGCGATCTTGACCTAGTAGTAACTTGAACTTAAATCCAGCTTGGTGAACCACCTTGTGCTTCCAAGTTGGTTGAACAAGTTCGCAATAAGTGGGATAAGATACTTGTTCTTGATAGTCAGTTTGTTCAATGCCCTATAATCCTTACAAAACTATAAAGACCCATCATGCTTGTGTTGGAAAAACATTGGGACACCATACGGGCTCATCGAAGGCCTAATATAGCTTGCATCAATCAACTCTTTAAGCTGTTTCCTTAGTTCCTCTAACTTTACAGATGACATCTTGTAAAGGACCTTGGCTGGTGGCTTGGCCTTGGGCACTAGCTTGATCTTGTGGTCCACTTCTCTCTTTAGTGGCAGCCTACTTAGTAACTGTGCAGGCATCACATCGCTAAAGGTTTTTATCACCTCTAGCACTTTCAAGGGGGTGTTAGTCTCCTTCCCCCTTAATTGCTTATACTTTAGAATAGCCAAGAAGGTGTCTTCATTCTTGTTCACTGCCTAGGCAAATTAAATGGTTGATAGCACCTTAGACCTAACCTGGACCCTTGCCTCAATTATACAAAGCATTAGCACTATGCATCCAAAATGCATATACAATTGGCAAATGACACAATGAGGGTATTAATTTGAACAGGGAAATCTAACCCAATCACAAACTCATAATCATCCAAAGGTATTACCTCAATGGTTTCCTTGCCCTTCTAAGCTCCAAGTTGTATCTCCACTCCCTGTGCTACTTTAAAGGTTAAAACCTCATTGAAGTTCACTATCTTAATGGTACCATCCCTGTTTACACTTTTAGGTTGAGTTTCTGAGCTTCATCACTTGAAATAAACAAATGTGAGGCACTTATGTCCACTAGTGTGCTCACTTTGTTGCCCATAACCATCAGATCCATAAACATTAAGCCTTTTGGCTTATGATTCCCCTTAATATGGATAACATTAAGCAATAATGTCTCAAGCTATGCTATCCTAACCTCTAGCTCCTCATCTGACTCCTTGTCTACGACAGCCAGCTTTCCCTTCTAGGAACAGTTTCACGTTATATAGCCTCTTTCATATAGGTAGCATGAGATCAGCTCTCGATCACCCTTAGCCTTTCATTTCCTTGTTAGTGGTTTACCTTGGATGCCTTTGTTCGAATGTTGTCAGTCTTCATCCATGGACTATTAGTCATAATCCTTTCCCTTGGACTATTTCTCTTAGTCCCTCTTATCCCTACCTTTCCCATTGGTCTTGGTAAACTTTGACTTGCTCTACAGTTGGAAATCCACCAAGGACTCAATGATGGTCATGACCTTGGTTAGCTCACGAACTCCCTTCCTTTATAACTCATGCTTCATCCATGGCTTGAGCCTATCCGTAAAGGTAAACAAACCTTTGGTCTCACTCAGATTTGAAATCTAAAGCATTAATTTAAAGAACTTTTGAACATACTCTTTTATGTCCCATTACTGAGCAAGTCAGCTTAACTTCGTTCACGTCTCATCATTAGGGTACTCCAGGTAGAACTACTCGTTGAACTCTTTTTGGAATGCTTTCAGGTTCCAATCATGGTGCCCTGATGCCTTACATTATCACACCTATGCCTCTACCACAATAAGGTGACATTAGTAAGATACATGGAAGTAGTGCTTACCTTACAAGCATCATCTTGCATGCCTATGGCCCAAAAGTACTACTTCATCCCCTATAGAAAGTTATCCACTTTCTTTATAGCTCTAGTCCACTTAAACGCTTGGGCTCGAAGATCTCCATATGAGACTTAGACATTCCAATGAACATGCCATTCCCAATGGCAGTCTTATAAGCAGTGAGCTGCTCTTCAAACTCCTTGCGCATGGTCTTCATCATGGCCTCTAAGGTTTCATTCCTTTACATGAGCATGTCAATTATCTCATTTAGGGTAGCTTGTATCTCACCTTTGAGCTCTTTCTCCTTGTAGTCCATATCCTCAAAGTGAACATCTATCCCTTTAAGCTTGTCCCTCAAATTAGCTACTGTCACCTTTACCTTGGCTAGCCTCCCATCTATGGTAGACTAAATGTCTCTCGATCTAGCCTTTTTCCCCCTTCCATGACCTTACTCTTGGGCCTCTAGTTGTTAGTTAGCAACATTGCTTTGGGATGCCATCTCTTCAACTGTGATCTAGCAACCTACACACAAAACACACAATCAAAACCTACCTGATACCAACTATCATAGGCTCTAGACTTAAGCCTGAATTTTTCTGATTTTATGGCTTGGAATTAACTTTGTATGCCTAAGTTCAGCCTTTGCAACTAGCATGTGGGTAAACAAGAATAAGAAAGGGTGAAATATACAAGTTAGTAAACATAACAGAATGCTAGAATACGCTTTATATATTACTGAAACAGAATGTAAAGATATGTGTGCAACTAAAGGTGGGGTGACCTTTTATTTATAGTTGAGGCCCTTAGCTCTACTTTTATCTATCTCCTAAAATAATGGGATTTATAAGTAAAAATCAGAGGTTACATAGATTACATAGATTACATGAGGCTCTTTTTGATTTTGAAGGTCAACTAGATCTTCTTACTGAATGTTACCGATCTTGGATGCCTCTAGAAGATTCTAGATTGGCCTAGCTCCTCTAAGTCCACCTAGGTACAGTACGGGCATGTTGTGGGCTTGGTCTTGGCTATACGAGCAGGCCTGTATGCTGTGCAAGTGGTCTGGACACTTCTCCCATGCTTATTGCACCAACCCATACAACTATCCCTGATGCTAGAGTCTTGGTCCTTGGTGCTTGGGCCTATGCACCTAGTGCACCCGTCCAGGGTGTGACACTTGCACTTGACCCTTTTAGAACCTTTGGTACTTGCACACCTGGCTTGCCTATTGGTACCTCTACACTCTTTTGTGCCTGCCTATCTAACCTATCTCTAGGCTGATCTAAAAGCTTCCATGCCAATGTGCCTAGCTTGTGTCTAGGTAGTTCTAGGCCTTTTGTACTTGACATCCCATGCCACATCATAAGGCTTTTTGGAGCCTTCCAATGAGTAGTCTTTATCCCTGGCACTATGTAGCTCACTTTAAGTGTACTTTTACACTCTGGCCTTGGCCTTTGCCCCCATATTTGGGTAAAGTATGTACTTTTGGGACCTTGGTTTCAATCATTCCTAATGCTTCACCTACACTATCTTAAGCAAGTCTCGTCATGTGACCCTTTTGGTTTAGGACTCATGCGTAGTCCACGACATTTTCCCCACTTATTCTAGCAATGCTTGCATATACACATTGGATCGATATCCCACTGTCATCCCATCATCCTCTTCAATCACCCTCATGTGGTCATGGTACCTTGAAGGCACAATTGAGATCCTATGCTGCATACCTAAATTGATGAAAACTGGATGTCTTGCCTTCTCTCGTCTATCTTGTGCCCTTAGGGGCAATGGGTTGAACCTCAATCATGCCTTGTGTCTCAAGTGTGCCACCCAAACCTTTTATGGCCACACTGGTGCACTAGTATTCGATCATGCTCTTAGATGTGAAATGTTTTGTGGGCATAGGCTCTTGGCCCTTGTTCATCCGATGCTATGCATTTTACGTGCTTGATATGCATAATGCTTATGCTCTATGTTGGCTCTCTCTATTGCTTAATTAGTGCATTTGAGACCTATGCAATGCCAAGGTCTTAAAGTAATGCTACTTGGTTTATCTTGCCAGTAGTTATATGCTTGTCTCAAAGATTATGCCATTCATGTGTAAGTATGAACTAATTTAGACTATGAAATTGCCAATGGCTCATTAAATCAGCTATTATTCATTTGATGGTATCTACTACTTGAATAATCATAGTAATTCTAAAGCTAATACGTGCAAGAAACCTTGATTTCTGGAAAGGATGCTTTTGTTAGATAAAAGGTCGATGTGGGCTTTGCCTGTTACTTTGATGATTTAAGATAACTTGACAGATTGCATAGCCTTTGTGCTTATGATGTATCATTCAAATTTTTACCCTATCAACTTTCGATGGTAGGATAGTGACTTACTATGGTGGTGATGGGTGATAGAGAATTAAGGTTCAATTTCGAAGAAGAAGCTAGAGAAATAGCTACCGCATCCAAGAAAGGCAATAGGCATGCAAATTACCTAGTCCTGACACAAGGAGGTAGTGACAATAAATAACAATACCAAGCTCTATAAGTTTGGTAATTGGAATGAGTACAATCTAAATCCCTTAACAAAAATCCATTGGAAGGCAAGTTTCGTGCCAGTAGTTGCGATAATTCTAGCTCCAATAGCATTTATTTAAGTTATTATAGTTAAAAAGCTCATAGTTGGAACTAGGTTTGGGTTGTCCAATCTGCTCATGGTGAGCATTGATCTACTAGTTCCTACTACCAACAATGCACTCCTAGCTTTAACTAGCTGGGTCATTCCTTTGACACTATTACTTTGAAGAAATTAGAGTGCTCGAAGTAGGCCCACACTTGTATACATTAGCATGGGATAACATCATAGGATTTCGATCCTATTTTGTTAGCCTTTGGGATTGAAGTAATAATTAATAAGGACTGTCATAATGATTTTTTGTCCAAGGGGAAACTTGGTGAAAATTTTCAAATCCGTCACCAATCTTTTTATAGGGTGTAATTGGCCACCCAAAATATCATCTTTTAGTAAAAAAATTTTAAAATTAATTAAAACTTACTAAAAGAAATTTAGGTCTGCGAAATCAGGACTAGGTCCGGGAGTACGGTTATGAGTGAGAAAGGTATTAGCAACCTCATGTCGCTCGTTCGAAGAACGGTATCATTTAAACATACGTAATCCTATAATTTGGATAATATGATCTTTTTTATTTAAGTTTAATTTCCTAAATTTTATTTTAAAACATTTTTCTCTATTTCTAAATTAACATCATTATTATTATTTCGTATTCTATAAATTCTCCAATGCTTTGGTGGAATTTATAGAAAATCACTATTTAGAAATATATTTTGAGAAAATTGACCATTCACAAAATTCTTAAAACTTCATCATAAGATATTTTAATTAGTTATTTAGAAAGGATTTTAAGAACATCCTGACTCTTTGGTGAGTTCCCAAAATTTTGAACAAATTTTAAGATTATCTCAACTCTTTGGTGAAATCTAAATATTATAGTTATTTTAAAATTTTGTATTATTTATTCTCTAATTATTTTTTGTAAGAAGAAAATTAGATTATCTCGACTCACCGGTGAAATCTAAATATTAATCTCTTGTTTGAATTGAAGAAAATCAAACTCTTTCAATTTTCTATATGTTTAAATATTCAAATATCAATTATTATTAATTTTATTTTTTATTATTGTTTTACATTGTTTAAATCAATCTTTGTTTTAGTAAAAATAATTTTGGATTATCCGAACTCTATGGTGAAATTCGAAAAATTATTTTTACTTGCAATAATTAAAGAAAACTAAACTCTTTTAGCTTTCTCTAAAAATTATATTTAAAAGATTCATTTAAACAATTTATTTTTTTATTTATCAATTTTATTTATTTTTTAGCAAAAATTATTTTTTAAAATTATCCCAACATTTTGGTGAAATTTAAATAATATTTTTTCTTGTAATAAAATTTATTTCCTTTAAGTAATTATTATTAAATTTTTTATTTATATTTTTTTAGGTCTTTATTTTATTTCAGTTTCATTTTTTATTCTATTTATTTGTTTGTTTTTTAAAAAATTAATACCAGTATAAAATAACAATAATAATAAAAAAACATAAAAAATCAAAATCAAAATCAAAACAAAAAATAAAAAGAAAAAGAAAAACCTCTGAAACGGGTCGAGTTGGCGCGCGGATCCTACGCGGGTTGAGTTTTGTCCAAATGTCCAAAACGACGTCATTTTGAAGGCTTTTTCTGGTTTTTTTCTTTATTTTCTCTTTTCCCCTTTCTCTCTCTACCCAGAGCTCTTTTCTCTAGAAAACCCAGCCCCTATGCTGGTCACCGTGGAGCCCAGTTTCCTATTGGTTGCCACTGTGCACCGATAGCCGAAAACTTCAACAATGCTAAAAAATTCAAAGATCCCTAGATTCTGATGGCCGAAAAATTCAAACTTTTCCAGTTTTCGGTGACCCAAAATTTTTTTTCAAAAATTCCCCAAATGATCTTTTTTGCCTTCTAAACACCTTTCCAAGCCCAGATTTTTCAAAAAAAAATCTATAACTTCTTGGATCGAGAATTTCATTCTCAAAAAATATATTTTTTTTGTGTTTGTTATTTTTTTTTATTGTATGTGTTCCCTTTTATTGTTGTTCTTTTTTTTTTTGTTCGTTTCTTGCAGAGATTAGCTCTATTTATAAAGCTTTTGAGATTCAAGGTCCCAGATCTTCTTGGATCCTTTTTGTGGAAATTTTGGGTGTTATCTAGTGACTTTTGGTCATCGGATTTCATGCTGCCATGTTAGGCAGTGTCAGGAAGAAATTTGGACCACTCTGGCAGCTTGATTTCAGCTGCCAGAGTTGAAATCAAAGACTTTTTTTTTACTTTTTTTTCCTTTTGTTTTAAAGATTATTAATAATAATAATAATAATAATAAAGAACAAAATTATATAATAATAATAAAAAAAGAAGAACAAAATTGGTGCCTACAGCTACCCCTCTTTGCTTATTTTTTAGAATCAAGAATAAAGCAAAGACAAAAAGACACCAATTTTGTTCAGATAAACACATACAAAAAATGAAACATTGAACATAAATTTTTTTTTTGAAGAAAATTTGAAAGGCTTTTCTAAATAGAGGCTATAAAACTTTAAATTCAAAAAGCTCCTTTCACTAGAGGCAATGAACTTTAAATTCAAAAGCTCTTTTAACCAGAGGCAACAAACTTCAAATTTAAAAGGCTCCTTTCACCAGAGGCAACAAACTTTTAAATGCAAAAGCTCATTTAACCAAAGGCAACGAACTTTAAATTCAAAAAACTCCTTTAACCAAAAGCAACAAACTCTAAATGTTAAAAGGCTTCTCTCATCAGAGGTAACAAACTTTAAATTCAAAAGCTCTTTTAACCAAAGGCAACAAACTTTAAATTCCAAAGCTCTTTTAACCAAAGGCAATAAACTTTAAATTAAAGATCTGAGAGGCAATGGTATTTGAAAGATTTCTCTAAACAGAGGGTTCACATCTTTCCTACTTTTATTGGTCTTGGATTGTCCTAAACCCATACATCTATCGTGTCATATGAATGTGTGAATGACATTTTCATGTTTTTGCAATGCCATGCAATAAATGATGATCATGATGCAAATGCACCTATTATGCAAATGAAAAGACCATTTTTTTTTTGTCATTTTCCTTTAATCCTCAAATTTTCTCAAAGTTTGTTTCCTTTTTTCTTCTCTTAAATCCTAAGCATTCCAACAGTTGATTAAGCTCAGATAAAAAAAGATTTCTCTTCATATCCCATATTCCATGTCAACCACTTTATGACCTATAGGACATTTTTCTCATTAACCTTTATTCCCTACTATATTGCTTATCATTTTAAATCTCCTTCAAAATAATGTGTGTGTCTTTTATTGTCATTGTTACTCCTTTATCATCTTTTGAATTTCAAACAATTATAACACATTGCACATTTCTCTTTTTAATGAGAGGGACAAAAGGAAGGATAAACAAAGTGGTATTTTATTTTGGTAAACGGGAGAAGTGTTTCATGCATTATAAAAAAGGATAAAACAAGGATAACATGTAATCACATAACAAATATTCAGATCTTCATGAACTAATTCATCATGGATTCTTTTCTGAAGACTCTTAATTGGTGCCCTTGACTTTTTGAAAATGTAGCAAACCAAACTAGCCTAAAACCATTGAGATCTTTTGGCACATATTAAGAATTGAGCCACTCCATTCACTATTCCCTTTTATTTTTATCTAAGCTACCCTTTCAAGTTTTCAACTCAAATATCTTTTAAATTCATTTTGCTTTTTTTATTTTTTTTAAGCATAATACTTATTTACTGTATTGGCATTGACTAGATTTGACAAATCATCTCTATCCATTCTTGCCAAGATCAGTGCCCCACCAGAAAAAGCTTTTTTCACCATATATGGGCCTTCCCAATTAAGAGTCCATTTTCCTCGAGGATCCTGTTGGTTAGGAAGAATCTTCTTCAATACTAATTTTCCCTCTCAAAATTGTCGTGCGTGAACTTTCTTGTCATGAGCTCGCATCATTCTTCTTTGATACAATTGGCCATGGCAAAGTGCAGCTAATCTCTTTTCTTTAATGAGATTTAATTATTCATATCGAGTGCGAACCCACTCAAATTCTTCTAACTTAGCCTCCATGAGAATGCGCAAGAAAGGAATTTCAACTTCGATAGGTACCACTGCCTCCATCCCATATACAAATGAAAATGGTGTAGCTCCTGTAGACATGTGTATCGAAGTTTGATAAGCATGTAATGCAAATGGTAACTTTTCATGCCAATCTTTATACACATCTATCATCTTTTCAATAATTCTCTTTATGTTTTTATTGGCCGCTTCAGCTGCCCCATTCATCTTTGGATGATAAGGTGCTAATTTATGGTGTTTGATTTTAAATTGAGCACAAACCTCAGTCATCATTTTATTATTGAAATTAAGAGCATTATCCAAAATTATCCTTTCTGGAAGGCCATATCGACATATAATCTCTTTCTTGATGAACTTGCAAACCACCATTCTTGTCACATTAGCATATGAAGCCGCCTCTACCCACTTTGTGAAGTAATCAATTACCACTAAAATGAATTGATGTCCATTTGAGGCTTTTGGTGTAATGGGCCTTATCACATCCATTCCTCACATAGAGAAAGGCTAAGGTGTTGACATAACATGCAAGGACCTTGAAGGAACTTGAATCTTGTCTACATAAATTTGACATTTATGGCATTTTCTAGCATACTCAACGCAATCTTTTTCCATTGTCAACCAATAGTATCTTGCTCTTATTATTTGTTTAGTCATCACATGACCATTTGTATGAGTTCCACAAACACCTCCATGAATTTCTTCTAGTAACTTTTTAGCTTCAGTAGCATTCATACATCTTAATAGTGTTTGGTCTCGACTTCTCTTATATAAAATTTTTCTATCTAGAAAGAAACTCATTGCCAACCTTCTCAACATTTTCTTATCATTCACTAATATGTGCTCTAGGTACTGTTGATATTTAACATATTGTAATATGTCAAAATATCATGGTTTTCCATAAACTCCTTCCTCAACATTTGAACCGTGAGCTGGTTTCTCTCGTAAGCTCAATTTGATGGGTTGGATTTTAGCATTTTCATTTAATTTGAACATTGCTGCCAATGTAGCCAATGCATCAGTCATATGATTCTCTTCTCGAGGTAAATGATGAAACCAAATAGTCTCAAATTCTTTGATCAATTTTGATATGTACTTTTGGTACAAAATCAATTTTGAGCCTCTTGTTTCCCATTATTCTCGCAATTGGTATATGACTAAGGCAGAGTCTCCATAAACTTTTAAAGCAAAAGCCTTTCTTTCAAGAACAGCTTGAAGACCTAGAACACATGTTTCAATTCTGTCATATTATTGGTGCAATCAAAATTTAGTTTCGTAATGATTGGGTAGTAATCCCCTTATGGAGATATCAAAACTACTCCAATACTATGCCTCAAAGCATTTGATGCACCATCAAAATACATTTTCCATATATCTTCATTATGCTCTTCTTTTTCTTGTGCAATACAGACATTAAGTTTTCATCTGAAAAATCAAATGTCATAGGCACATAATCTTCATGAGCATGTTCTGCAAGAAATTCAGTAATAGCACTTCTTTTGATTACCTTTTGAGACACATATACAATGTCATATTCAGAAAGTAACACTTGCCATCTTGCTATTCTTCCTGACAATGAAGGTTTTTCAAAGATGTACTTATTGGGTCTAATTTTGCAATGAGCCAAGTAGTATGATACAACATGTATTGTCTAAGCCCATGAGCTGTCCAAGCTAATGCACAACACATCTTTTCGAATGGTGAATACTTTGACTCATAATCAATAAACGTTTTGCTCAAGTAATAAATGGCTTATTCTTTCCTTCTTGTTTCATCATGTTGCCTCAAAACACATCCCATTGATTTTTCATGCATCGTTAAATACAAGATAAAGGGTCTTCCAATGACAGGCGACATTAATACTGGTGGGTTTGATAAGTATTCTTTAACTTTTTCAAACACCATTTGATAATCTTCATCCTATTCTCCTAACCCGTGTTTTAGAAGAATCTTAAATATGGGATCATATTTAGCTGTAAGTTAGGAAATGAAACGAGCAATATAATTCAATCTCCTTAAAAATTCCCTTACTTCTTTTTATGTGCGTAGAGGTGGTAGTTCTTGGATGGCATGTATCTTATCTAGATCCACTTTTAATAATTTTCTTGAGGTCGCACCAAAAGTGCATTTAGCTGGATTGAGCTTGAGCTGAAACTTTCTTAATCTCTTAAATAACTTTTTGAGATTAGTCACATGATTTTCTTCTTCATGGGATTTGGCAATCATGTCATCCATATACACCTTTGTTTCTTTGTGCATCATATCATAGAATAGAGTTACCATGGCTCTTTGATAAGTTCCCCAACATTTTTCAAACCGAAAGGCATGACTTTATAGCAAAATGTTCCTTATACTGTTATGAAAGTAATCTTTTCCTTTATCTTCTTATGCCATCTTAATTTGATTATAGCCTGAAAATCCATCCATGAATGAAAATAGAGAATGCCTAGCGATATTGTCCATTAGAGTGTCAATATGAGGCAATGGAAAATTATCCTTTGCACTTGCTCTATTCAAATCTTGATAATCAACACACATTCTCACTTTGCCATCTTTCTTGGGTACTGGGACTAAATTTGCCACCCATTTGAGATATTTGGCCACTTCTAAGAATCCTGCATCAAATTGTTTTTTCACTTCTTTTTTTATTTTCAACAACATTTCAGGTTTCATCCTTCTCAGCTTCTGTTTAATTGGTTTGCACTAAGGCTTTAATGGTAGCTTATGCACTACAATTTTAGTATCCAACCTTGGCATATCTTGATATGACCAAGCAAATACATCTACGTATTCATGTAGTAACTTTATCAACTCCTGCTTTATTGGTGATGACATCGAAGTACCAATCTTAACTTCCTTTCTAGTTTCTTCATCCCCTAAATTAACAACTTCAGTAGCTTCTTGATGAGGCATGATTTGTTTCTCTTCTTGTTCCACTAATCTTAATAATTTTGGGGATATTGCATGGTTTTCCACATTCTCTTCATCATCGAGTTCACCAATATAAACAAAATTTTCAAAATCAAATCCTGGATTATTGTCAGATGATTTCTATATTCATTATCAAATACCTAAAATGTAGAAGGATGTATAGTAAAGCAAGGAGTTAAAATGAAAGAGACAAAAAAAATGGACAAATGTGCTACACTTGTCATTTATTCAATTGAAAATGAGGAAACAAACACACATAAGACATTTATTTAGATTTGGTTCAACACATTACTTTGGAAGAAATTTAAAAACAACAGGTAGCTCCTTAACATGCCAATTTTTTTAATTCTGCACCATGAAGAGTAAGATAAACCCATGGATAGCCTGGATCTTCGCTTTTTTTTTCTTTACCCACCATTTGTATTGAAAATTCAGCGAAGATATTTTTCAATGATGGTGTAAACTCTTTCTTTATGTTTCTTGCTACGTTTGGATAGATGTAGCTAGCTGAGATGAAAGTCTCATAAAGGGGAGGAAAAGATAGGCTTTCAATCTCTACTTCTTACCCTAGAAAATGAGCCAACCTTTTTTTTTTCTCCTTTATGAACTTCATTCTTTATTTTCGAGTTGGCTTGTACCTCAGCCCAAACTGATCATCCTTCTTAGTCATCATCCATGGTCATTGTATTCCTTGCAAGTCAGCCCACACTTGTTGTCCTTTCTTTACCACTTCTTTAAGTGCCATTTTGGAAGCTTTGGATAGACATGGAATATGCATTTTTTATCCTTCACCCACATAGGTTGCATTAATGAATTTAAAGGATCTGGAAGAAGATTTTGGAGCTTTTTCAGTTGCTTCAATATATAATGCGGTAAAGGGTTTAGTCACCAACAGGTCTTTTTCACCAGCAACAATGACCACTTTTTCATCAATTATGAATTTTACTTTCTAATGCAGAGTGGAAGGAATAGCTCTTGCCATGTAAATCCATGGTCTTCCCAAAAGACAACTATAGGAATGAGCAATATTCATGACTTGAAAGACTATATCAAAAGTACATGGTCCAATTTGGATTGGCAGCTCAATATTGCCTATCACTTTACGACGAGTCCCATCAAAAGCCCTCATATCATATGATCCATTTTCATGTAAGACATATTGACTGGCAATCTAGATAGTGTAGTCATATGCATGACAATCAAAGAAGATCCATTATCAATGAGCACCTTTGCCAGTGTATGATCCTTGTATCTTATGGAGATATGTAAGGTCTTAGCATCACCTCTACCACTAGGTGGAATTTCATCATCACTAAATGATATATAATTTCCCACTATGATATTTCCCACTATACGATCAAGTTTCTCCACAGATATATTATGAGCTACATAAGCCTTCTTGATTACTTTGAGCAAAGTATTTCTATGAGGCTCAGAATTTAACAATAATGAGAGCATAAAAATCTGAGCTGGCAAGCGATTTAATTGCTCCACCACACTATAGTCACTGTGCTTAATAATTTTCAAAAACTCACAAGCCTCTTTTTTTGTAACCAGATTTCTACATTCTTGATCTAAGACTAGGGTTGGGTGAATCTCTTAATTGTTAAGTGATTTATCTTTTTCTTTTAAGCTCATTTCCCTTTCTTTTACTTTTTCTTTTCGTGGTCTCTCAAGTGCTTCTAGGGTATAGCATCACCCACTTCGAGTTATGCCTCTAATGCCAGTTATATTTGTTGTACTTGCATCACATGAGCCATATTGAAGAGAACCATTATCCAAACCTTGTGATATGATATTACAATCATATTTCCAAGGGATTGCCTTATCTAATTTGTACAAGAATGGGCTAAGAACCTCAATTTTCACCTTTGGCATAGTTGTACAAACTGGTTCGTTAATCTTAGCACTCAAATTTTCATTATAAAAGATTGTGATAGGCTCAAAATTTGTATGAACTGGCTTATTAACCTTAACACTTGGTTTCTTTTCATAAAAGATGGTAACAGGCTCAAAATTCATTTGGTAAGGCCTATTTTTGGATGAGTCTTCCGTCATAACATTCACTAAACTTTCTTCATGTTTTTCATAAAATTCAACCAAGAAAGAATCCATCATTCTCTATAACTCTTGTCGAAATGCTTTACAATCTTGAAGCAAATGACCAACCATCCCCATATAGAATTCACAAGTGTGATATGAATTATATGAGAAATTTCCATCATCTGAGTTTTCAGGTAATGGATGAATCATATTTGCTTTCATAAGGGTAGCAAATATTTCATCCATAGAGGTTCTGATCTCACTTACTTCTCTTTTAATATTCTAAGTTGTCTCACTATTTAAAGCATTTATTGATCCTCTACCATGATTAGGTAACAGATTGGCCTTTACACTTGATCCGATCTTAGTTATGAAATTTAAAATTCTGTTATCAATCAAGCTTTGCACCCTACATTTAAAGGCCATAGAATTTTCTAAGAGTGGCCCTAAATTCCATAATGATAGTCCTAGGAAGCTTCAGGATCATACCACTTCGGATATGAAGGTTTCAAAGGCTTTATGGGCTGTTGAGCCACCAAGTGTTTTTGGAATAACTGAAGGAACAATTTCATGTATGTCATAGGAATCGGATCAAATTGTTGTTGCTCTTAATTATTTTGAGGTTCCCTTCAATTAAAATCTATGGTATTTGCCTGAAGGAAAGGTCGTGGTAAAGGTGCTTGAGGGTGAATATTGGCTTGGAAAGTAGGTGACTGGGTTTACATTGGTTGGTAATGGTATGGGTTTTGGGAAATATTAGATATGATTGGGTAAGAAAGTTAGTATATAGGATATGAATGGTATGGGATAAAAGGTCTTGGTTATGGTTTTTCAACGGTGATAGCTTGCACTTTTACTTCTTTTTTGTTGGATGGTCCTTCTTTCTTTGATTCAAAAACATCACCTCCATTAATCTTTCCATTTTTAATGGCATTTTCTATTATCTATCCCATAATCACCATATCAGCAAAGTTTTTCATGGAATGACCAATGAGCCTGTCATAGTATGGTGCTCGAAGAGTATTGATGAACATAATAGTTATTTCTTTCTCGGTGAGAGAAGGTTAAACCTGAATGGTAGTATCTCACCATCTCTGGGCATATTCTTTAAAATTTTCATTAACTTTCTTTTCCATGTTTTGCAAGTACAATCTATCAGAGCCAAGTCTGTGACATGCTTGTATTGAGTAATAAATTTTTTGGCTAGATCTTTCCATGAATGAATACAACTGCTATCTAATTGAATATACCATCTAACAGCAGATCCAGTAAGACTATCCTAAAAACAATGGATAAGCAACTTGTCATTGTTTGTATACCCAGTCATTTTTTAATAGAACATAGTGATATATGCCTAAAGGCATTTGGTTCCATCATATTTTTCAAATTTTGGTACTTTAAACTTTGGTGGGATTACCAAATGTGGAACCAAACTGAGTTCACTGGCATCAATTGTACCAAAAATATTTACACTTTCAACAGCTCATAGCCTTTCTTCCAAGAGATCTAACTTTTATTGTCCCTTTGTATTCTCAGATTGTTCGAGCATGCCTTTCTTTAGTTTCTCTTGTTCTTTTGGGTCATCTAAATCTGGGACCATAATGGGTTCAACATGACTTGCCCTAATATTTAAACCAACATGTCCTTGACTACATGGTTGAACTGTGAAGAGAGGTAAATTAAATTGAACATGTGGCTGCCTTTTGAGGCTGTGTCATTTATGGATGCATTTGATGAGAAGTTTGAGCATAGGATGGAGTAAACCCTGGTTGATACAATGGATCTTCCTTATCACCGGTATTTTCTTGGGCTTGAGGCACTTTTTCAGTAGTTACTTCTTCAGTAAACCTTTTTCTTTTGGTCATTTTTCTCATCATGTCCATCATTGCAGCCATTTCTTTTCGAGTCTCTTCTTAAGTCCTAGTCATTTGTTCTATCAATTCTTGTTGAGACCTAATCATTTGCTCCTGCATATCAAATTGAGCTTTCTCTATCCTTTCTATTCTAGATGCTTGCTCACTTTTCATGATTTCGACTTATGAGTGAATGTTGTAACGATAACGAGTGGTTTGATCTATGTTTGCTTGATGGCCTAACTATCCTTGCACTTGATTGAGTTAAAGGAAACTTTTTGAGATTTGTTATTTTGAGGTTTCTTTCTTTTAGACGTGATGCATTTTTTTAAAAAATGAAACACACATATGATGCATGAATGCATGAATGCAAAAGATGTGCTTATTATATATCTAATATTTGCAAAAGATTTTAATTATAAACTTAAACCACTATATCATAACTTCACATTATCCTTACTAAATACTTTTTTCATTACAATATTAAAATTTTAAAAAGAAGCACCCTACATGCTTGTACTACTCATAACCAATCTCTAGAAAATTGGTTAAGCATTGAATACGCTATCCTAGGTAAACCTCTTCTTTCATTTGTTTAGCTTCTTGGGCCATGTCTCTTACTTTGAAGTTGACTTCTCTTATCTGTTCTATTAGACTAATCACTTGAAATTCTTTCAACTTATATTCTTCCTTCTAATACTGTGCTTTATGTTCAAATTAATCTCGCTCCTCTCTCAAAACTTGAATGGCTGCACGTCGATAATGCATTTTCTATTTCAAGTCATCTACGAGACTTATAGTACCTTTTTTTCCTCCACAGATGGACTAAGCTCTTTTTCCTTAGATAATAAATTAGACTGAAGCTGTTATGCATTTTTCCTGGATCTTTCAAGCTCTGTAGTCATTATGGCGATGGACTTATACCAGCTTTCAGAGATATTTTCTTATTCTCTTTCAAGCCTTCAAAATTTTGCTTCACTCTTATCAGTCTTGTCTTTCCACTCATTAATCTTATACCAAAGCCTCTTATTTTCAAGCTCTCATATTTCTTTTTCTTCTTCAAATTTGTGTTTCATAATCTTCATATCTTCAAGAATCTTTTCACAATAGGTGTCTTCTTGGTGGCATGGTCTATTTTCTTTAGGACCAATTTTGCTTGTGACCCATTGACTTCTCTATATCAAATATTTAGATATGGCTTTGTCTATATATCCCCCACAATCTACTCTCCGAGTTTGCTTCCACTCTTTGATAATCTCTTTTATCTTTTCCAAAAATCTTGATTCCTTAAAAGAGAATTACAATTCTTAAAGCCCATGAGTCATTGGGACAAATTGCTTAAACCCTAATTGTCGACAAACTAGTGCTGGAGCATAGCTTATATGTCTCCATGGTCTTAAGAGTGGAACCCATGGCTTGTCACCACACTTGTATAACATGGCTTCTCATGGCATCCATGAAGCTCTCCATATAACCTGAACACTAGTGAGATCTTGCAAAATCAATACCCACTCTTCCTTGGTCTTTGATTCTGGCCACTCAACATTATAGCATTCTTCAATTGGCCTACTTTTATTACTCTAAGTAGGATGAAATTTACCCATAGGATGTTGAAGATGACTTTTTGCCCAAATGTATAGTAACTGCACACATCTTATGAAGCATCTTCCTTTTCTTCAGTAATGATTTAATGATCTAAAGGTTTCTTTCAGTATAGAAGGAACAAGATTGATTTTATTGTCCACCTGCTCGAGAAAGTCAATCACTGATACCTCAATTCCCCAGGACCTTTAGAAAAATGATCAAGCCATAAATTACCAAAGCTATCGTTCTCATGCCTCATTCATCCCCTAAGTGTTTGATGATGTAATAATGTAAGATTTCCCATGGGATGCAATCACTTTTGCCTTTTGTTTGGATATACGAGTTCACATTTTGAGTGGTGACCTCCATCATACAAGCGAGTTTCTTTTGAGATCCAAGTTTTTGACCTCGCCAATAGATTTTGTCTGGATTGGGAGGATGTAACCATAACAATGTAGTATATTCTTCGATCGTCGAGGTCTATCTATTTCATTGAATATGAAACATCTGTATGCAGGATCCTAAAATTGAACTAAAGCTCTTATCAATTGATTTTTTGTAGGCACCTCAAGCAATAAAGCAATATGACCATATTTTTCTTTGAAAGCCATCTTCTTAGAAGTTGTTACACAGTGCCAGATCTCGACCAACTCAAAAATATCATTTTGTTGAAGTCCCAACTTAATTTCTTTAGGCAAAATTTCTTGTTCAAATTCTTTCAAACAATTTCCCATTCTACTTTGGGCTTCTAATGATAAAGTTATTACCACATTGGTCTCTTCACACATGGTGAGCTTCAAAGCTGAGAACATCATGATGGTGTTTTCGAAGCAAGACTGAAAATCTTCTTACTGATATTGGCATATTGATAAGCACATCCCATATGCAAGTGTTTATGATGATGCATGATCATGACACAAAAAAGGATCAAAATAAAATAGGGTTAGTAATCACATTAAAATAAATATTCCCTCATGTGTCCTAATTTACGGTATAGTTAAAAATGGTATGGCCCTATCTAGGGTTGGTTTCTTAAGGTTCACTATATGCATGGTTTGGTAATTAACATAAGCTAAAAAGGTTCCCAAATTGATCCTCACTGTCGTCCACTTTGGACTAGTAAGGCCCCCAATCCTCACCTTAACGGGCTGTCGACGAAAATGGTTCAACTTAAGTGGAAGTATTTCACTAGCCCAAGCAGAGGCATTATAACCTCATGAAAGTGTAGGTACTCTACTCCCTCCTAAAAAAGGATAGATTTGGGAGCCCGGGTATACAGCTCATGCATGAATGCAAATGTGCACGTGTGTGAGGGAATGTAACAAATAAAATTAACAATATAATTAGCAATAATATAAAATAATAACATATCAAAACCAAATGAAACCAAAAAAAAAAAATTTAAATTTCAAAGATAAGAAATTAAAATAAAATATCAAAAAGACCATAAAATCAAATTTTTGATGACGCATGTTTAATTTTTGGCTTGATTCTCATTTGTCCCCAGTGGAGTCACCAAGCTATTATAACAATTTTTCATTCGAGGGGACTCAATCACTAGACTTGGTGAAAATTTTCGAAGCCGCCACCAATCTTTTTATAAGGTATGATTGGCCACCCAAAATATGATCTTTTAGTAAAAAAATTTTAAAATTAATTAAAACTTACTAAAAGAAATTTAGGTATATGAAATCAAGACTAGGTTCGGGAGTATGGTTACGAGTGAGAAAGGTATTAGCACCCTTACATTGCCCATTCGAAGAACAGTATCATTTAAACATGTTTAATCCTATAAATTTGATAACAAGGTCTTTTTTATTTAAGTTTAATTTCTTTAAATTTATTTTAAAACATTTTTCTTTGTTTCAAAATTAACATTATTATTATTATTTCATATTCTATAAATTCTCAAACGCTTTGGTGGAATTTATAAAAAATCACTATTTAGAAAATTTTTCGAGAAAATTGATCATTCACAAAATTCTCGAAACTTCGTCATAAGATATTTTAATTATTTATTTAAAAAGGATTTTAAGAACATCCCGACTCTTTGGTGAGTTCCCAAAATTTTGAACAAATTTTAAGATTATCCTGACTCTTCGGTGAAATCTAAATATTGTGGTTATTTTAAAATTTTGTATTACTTATTCTTTAATTATTTTTTATAAGAAGAAATTTTGATTATCTTGACTCACTGGTGAAATTTAAATATTAATCTCTTGTTTGTATTGAAAAAAATCAAACTCTTTCAATTTTCTATATTTTTAAATATACAAAATATCAATTATTATTATTTTCATTTTTTATTATTGTTTTACATTGTTTAAATCAATCTTTATTTTAGTGAAAATAATTTTGCATTATCTCAACTCTATGGTGAAATTCAAAAAATTATTTTTACTTGCAATAATTAAAGAAAACTAAACTCTTTTAGCTTTATCTAAAAATTACATTTAAAAGATTCATTTAAAGAATTTATTTTCTTATTTATCAATTTTTATTTATTTTTTAGCAAAAAATATTTTTTAAAACTATCCCAAAACTTTGGTGAAATTTAAATAATATTTTTGCTTGTAATAAAATTTATTTCCTTTAAGTAGTTATTATTATTAAATTTTTTATTTATATTTTTTTAAGTCTTTATTTTATTTCAATTTCATTTTTTATTCTATTTATTTATTTATTTTTAAAAAAATTATTACCAATAATAATATAAAATAACAATAACAATAAAAAAAACATAAAAATCAACATAAAAATTAAAAATCAAAATCAAAATGGAAAATAAAAAGAAAAAGAAAAAGAAAAGGAAAAACCTACGAAACGGGTCGAGTTGTCGTGCAAATCCTACGCGATTCGAGTTTGGTCCAGACGTCCAAAGCGACATCGTTTTGAAGGGCCTATAAAAGGCCTGTTTTTGGTTTTTTTCCTTATTTTTTCCTTTCCCCTTTCTCTCTTTACCCAGAGCTCTTCTCTCTAGAAAACCTAACCCCTAGGCTAGCCGTCATGGAGCCCAGTTTTCGATCGGTTGTCATCGTGCACCGATGGCCAAAAACTTCTACAGTGTCAAAAAATTCAAAGATCCCCAGATTTCATGGTTGAAAATTTTAACAGTCACCAAAAAATTCTAACTTTTCCAGATTTCGGTGTCAAAAAATTCAACAATCACCAAAAAATTCAAACTTTTCCAATTTCTGGGGACCCAAAAAATTTTTCAAAAATTCCCCCAATGATCATTTTTGCTTTCTAAACACCTTTCCAAGCCCAGATTTTTCAAAAAAAATCTCAACTTCTTGGATTAAGAATTTCATTCTCAAATTTTTTTTTTAATGTTTGCTGTTGTTTTTTTTTATTATTTTGTGTGTTCCCTCTTGTTGTTATTCTTTTTGTTTTGTCTGTTCCTTACAGAGATTAGCTCTATTTATAGAGCTTTTGAGATTCAAAATCCCAGATCTTCTGCGATCTTTTTGTGGAAAATTTGGTTGTCTATCCTGTGACTTTTGGTCACTGAATTTCATGCCGCCATGTTAGGGAGTGTCAGGAAGAAATTTGGACCACTTTGGCAGCTTGATTTTGGCTACCAGAGTTGAAATCAAAGATTTTTTTTTTACTTTTTTTTCTTTTTGTTTTAAAGATTAATAATAATAATAATAATAATAATAATAATAATAATAATAATAATAATAATAATAATAATAAACAGAATTATATAATAATAAAAAATAAGAAAATTATATAATGATAATAAAAAAAAATAAAATCGGTGTCTATAGGGACGATTAGGGACATTCATATTTCATAGTCAGAGGTGAAATTCATGGATTTATGAAGGATGAACAATTGCAAAAGCATTTGCCAAGGATGTTTTCATTAATCAAGAATGAAAGTTGAGGGCTCAAAGACAATCAGATACCATCTTAATCTCAACCATTAATGATGCCAACCAGGGATCAATGGATGTTACTTTTAGGACTCGATCAACACTTTATAAGAAATCAAAGTCTTTGGGTTTCAGGTGAGTATGGTCTCAAGGCTGAAATTTAAAGGAATTGATAGAAGGGCACAACCAAGAGTGGAGCTTGCGTCTTAATTTGACTTAACACGAGGAAACTTACTAAGTTCTGACATAGTAAGGATTCATAGACTTAGAGCTCATTCTTGATTCTATGGGTGATAGTGCATGGCTAATCTTAGTTGGTAAAGTGATTTGTTTGGTTAATTTCATTAATGAATGAATGCTCAGCCTACTATGTCACAAAAAGTCCACCAAACCTTATCATTTAGAGAAAGGAGAAGTCATAAAAAGGTTTTCATAGGTAAACCTATGAAAGGATCATTGTTGAAACCCGCTTAACAAATGACCCATAAATGTTTTAACGAAACACCGAAAGGGCAAGGATGCCTTTGTGCCTTAAGCCTCATGCCTCTTCTGGCCTTAGACATGCATAACGGTCACTTCATTCTGGCTAACAAGCAAGTGAAATGATCGGTATCATCACCGAGGGCTAAATAACAAACCCCCAACACAAATCCCACCAAGAAACCGGAATGAAAAAGAGTTTGTGTGCTATCACTATCCCATTTATAATGCATGCACGAGTGGCACCATGACTCTTTTTGTCATGAAAAACCAAAATGAGTCTCAACAATGGATATCTCATCTCTCACAACGATGAAGAATGCAACAAAATGCAATACTTGGCGTGAATTGCACAATCCTATGAACCATCAATTCTTTGAATGCAAGTTACACCTTTAGCCATTATGCCAAGGGCATGTCTACCTGGCTATCATGTATCATCACCCTTTCTAACCTCTCACCCATCAAGCTCCTGGTAAAAGGGCAAAAGATGGCCTCCAATGATCTCATCTATTGTGGTTAGCCCAAAAACAAGTCCCTGGCAATCAAAGCCCTGTGACTATCAGTGCTAAAGCTCCTAGTGTGAATCATCTCTGGTGACATACACTCATCCAACTAAACCCATTAGACCTTCCACACTACTCAGTCGATGCTCACATCATGACCCTAGGTCAGGTAGGATTACCTATTGAGTTTAAGCATATGAATAAGCAAAGGAAAAGAAACTTACCAAGATTCTCCTAGTAAAAATGAATGAACCAGGAAAAGCCTAACTTGAGAATCGGGAACCCTTGGAGTCCAAATTATAGTTTGGTGAAACATCCTCAGCAATGGACTAGGCTTAAGTCCCGTAGAAAGAAGTGTTAGAGAGGGTGAGAGTCCTGTTATGCTTGGATCCTATCACACTATAAGACTCTATCTATGAGTCAGGTTGTTTGGGACTGTAGCCCTAATCAGGTGGTAAATTTCATCCAAGGCTAAATACGAGTGAAAGACCAATAGTGAAGAAGTACGACAAGGGAAAGATGAAAAGGACTTTGAAAAGAGAGTTAAAGAGTACTTGAAATTATAGAAAGGAAAACGGATGGGGGATGATGATGCACCCCAGTTAGATGTGGAATAGTGAAAGCCAGTCTATTGATTGGCTTAAGGCATGGACTAACATGTGTTGTAGTGACTGCCCAACCCTAGGCTTTTGATATACCCATAGAGACATTGTCGCTATGATCATGGAATGCAACACATATTGTCTCAACATGCCTCGACACTCGTGTGCTCCTGGCATTAGCCTGCAAGCTCCCTATCTAGCTTGTCTTGAAACATAGACCAAGGAGTGTGACATGTGTGCAAGTTAACATGCTAGATAACCTATAAGGTGCAAGTAAGTTGGTTGGCAGGATCCCTCACAGGTGCACCATCGACCGACCTTGATTTTTTAAGAAAGGTTTGAGTGTGAGCTTACCTGTTGAGGTGAACTATGCTTAAGTTGGCTAAGCTATGGGAAACTCTAGTGGAAGCCCATAATTATATTGATGTGTAAATCATTCACCTAACTTGGGTATAGAGGTGAAAGATTAATTGAACCATCTAGTAGCTAGTACCTTCTAAAGTTTCCTTTAGGATAGATGGACCCTTAGCGAGTTCTATTGGGTAAAACCATGGTTAGAGGCATTGGGGCACAATGCCCTCAACCTATTCTCAAACTTAAATAAGTAGGATGATGTAGCTACTTCATTGAGATGTTCCATGGAATCGAGACCTATAAGTCAGCCATTTTTGGTAAGTAGACCTAGCGACATAGGATGAACTAAAAATTGGGCTACAGTGGCTAATTGTGTGCTAACCTAGAACCTTCAAAGGTGTTGGTCGATTAAGATAGTAAGACAGTGATCATGGATGGAAGTCAAAATCCTCTAAGGAGTGTGTAACAACCCACCTGTCAAATCAACTAGCCTAAAAAATAAATGGCACTTTAGCATGTGACCTATACTAGATCATCGAGGCAAAGGTGAAGCCCTAATGAGTAGAAGGGTATGATGGGTGCTACAAAACTCAGTGCACAAGCTTGTGCAAAGAGACTGTCAGTGCAGATCTTGGTGGTAGTAGCAAATATTCAAATGAGAACTTTGAAAGCCAAAGAAGGGAAAGGTTTCATGTGAACAGCACTTGCACATAGGTTAATCGATCCTTAGAGATGGGTCTAACATGAGCTATGAAAGGAAATTGAGTTAAAATTCCTAAACTGGGACACAATGGCTAATAGCAACATTAGGGATTCCAAAGACATTTATGGAGGCCTCAAGAAGAGTTATCTTTTCTATTTAATGACCTGCCCACCCTAAAAACAACTCAATTTGAGGTAAGTTCCATTGGCCAAAAGAGAAACACATGTCACATTATGTCCTATTTGCCCTAGCAGCCTTTAAAAATATGGAGGAGTGAGTGCTATTCATGCCTAGTTGTACTCATAATTGCATGGGTTTCCAAATTGAACAAGCTCTAGTCAATGGAACAATGTAGGTAAAGAAAGTCAGCAAAATGGATCTTTAACATTAGGAAAATGATTGGCTCTGAAGGTTGGGCATAGGGGTCCTAGTCTTGAACCTTTTGGCTACCGATGCACTACTCGAGCTGACCTCACGGTAAGAGCAATTCGATGCATGTAGGCTATGGGATGGACTAGGAATGGCTCCCTCAGAGGCCTTCCCCATGTGATGAATAGTCAACTCAAAACTAGTATGGACTAGGGGAATCCAACTGTTTAATTAAAACAAAGCATTACAATGGTCCCTAGGGATGCTCACTTAATTTGATTTTTGCCCAGTGCTCTAAATGTTAAAGTGAAGAATTTCAACCAATCATGGGTAAATGGTGGGAGTAATATGACTCTTTTGAGGTAGCCAAATGCCTTTACATCTAATTAATGACACACATGAGTGGATTAACAAGATTCCCATTGTCCCTGTCGACTATCTAGCAAAACCACAATCAAGGGAATGACTTAGCAGAACCAGTAGGAAAAAAGACTTAATTAAGCTTGACTCTAGTCTAACTTTGTGAAATGACTTGAGAGGTATAAGATAAGTGGGAGCCCTCTAATGAAATTGAAATACCATTTCTATTAATGTTATTTTACTTATTTCATGAATTGGAAGTGGGGCACAACCATTTCTTTTAGACATAAGGCCAACCTCGATCGGTCAATCCAGGCAGAAGACATTATCAGGTGGGGAGTTTGCTGGGGTAGCACATCTATTAAAAGATAACATAGGTGTCATATGATAATCTCAATGATAGCAAAAATCTCATGTGGAACAAAAGGGAAATGGCTCATTTCATTTTGATTTCTAGTACAAATATGAACCATGAAGGCATGGCCTATCGATCTTTTAGACCTTCAAAATTTGAAGCTAGTGGCATTAGAAAAGTTACCATAGGGATAATTAGCTTGTGGCAATGAAGTATTCATTAATGACATTGTTTTTTGATCCTTTGATGTTAGCTCTTCCCATTATTGTAAAGCAGAATTCTCTAAGTGTTGGATTGTTCACCCACTAATATGAAATGTGAGCTAGGTTTAGACCATTGTGAGATACGTTAGTTTTACCCTACTGATAGCAATGTTGCAATAGTAATTTAACCTAGAATGAAAAGAATTGTTGATTCGCACAATTGGTCATCGTACTTGTTAAAAAGTTAAGGGTAAGAAGCTATCATGTGCTGGATTATGATTTAATGCCTTTAAGTCAAAATCTAGGCTAGAAGTGATGCATGTGCCCATCATCCAATTACTGACCTACAGCATAGATGCATGGCCCCCAAGGGCATGTGTCATAGGTGCAGCCCCTACTGCGAACAAGCTACGCAAACCTCATTGGAGCTCAATTCCTATTGAGCGATGAGTAGAATCCTTTGTAGATAACTTAAATATGTAATGGGGTATTGTAAGTGGTAGAGTAACCTTGTTTCTATGATTCACTGAGATTCAATCCTTTGTCGCTTCGATTCATCCCTTCCCCTACACACTTACCAAAGTCCTCTCACTTTATTTTTTTACACTACATCCCTCTGGGGTTGGAGATGAATGATGTTCTCCATTGCAACTGATTCAGTCAGGTGATGAAATCCTTCTTTCGAGCTTCTAAGTAAATAAGGATCAAATGCCCTTGGTATTTGTTATAGGGATGGGCTTGCCCTTAGTGAGGGCACTTGCCTTAAACTCTATCAGCACACACTGTCCCTTGGTGTAAGTTCTTACCTTGAACACCATTAATAGCATCTAACCCTTGGTTGGTGTGGGCTATTGCATCCAACACCATCGATAGATGCAAGCCAATTGTTGCCTTAGGTAGCATTAGCAGATGTTGGCCCTTTGGTATGGGATGTTGCTTAGGACACCATTACCAGATGCTAGCACTTGGCATAGGTACTTACCTCTACCACCATCTATGTAAGTAGACCCTTGGTGTAGGTTGTTACCTTGAACACCTTTTTGGTAGATGTTGGCACTTGGTATGGCATGTGTACCGTAGCCCTCCCATCCAAGGCACTTATTTACCTCTCAATCGCTATTGGCACTAAATGATGCTCGATGCATGTGTCATGAGCTCTAGTCTTAAGCCAAACTTTGTGTGGCCTTAGGCAGGGAATTGACTCCATTTGCCTAAGTCAGCATACAAAATTCAAGTGCTTAGCATAATTCTAGCTCATCAAAGATTATGTTATAGTATTGGGCCTTCTAGAAGCCCATATACACTGCTCATCCTATGACTGTAATCAGGCATGCTCACACCTAGGTTTGGCCATGTTCTCACACGTCAATCATCAGTGCTTGCACTTGGGTCTGACTATGTGTTAGTGCATCACTCACCAATGTACGCACCTAGGCCTGACTCAATCCTACTAAACCTAGACACCATGCTTGAGCTTCTAGAGTCTTGATAACTGTCGATACCACTAGTTTGGGCTAGTTCCCCATGATCTAGGCCTCTAGTAAGCTTTAAGTCCTAGTCCCTCTGGCTGTCAGACCTTGTCTCACTAAAGCTAGAATTGTTCCTTGACTTAGAGAGAACCCCTGGGCTAGTACCAGCTTGTGGACTATGACACATGCACGTGCCTCGACCATCATCGAGACATGTTGGCCTTTGGACTCAACACATGTTTTGACCACTATCAACACATGTTAGCCTTTTTATGGGTAGTTCCCTCAAATACCATTGGCACATGTTGGGCCGTGCATCATGTGCGGGTATCCTGGCATCAGTCATGCACCATGCGCACCATGACCAGGTAATAGGTGGGCTCAGGCACATCTTTATATTTCAGCCATGCCAACGCCATTTTAATGGCTTGCAAATTCATATAAGTGCTCACTAGTGCTTGCATATAGGCTTGGCTCAATTCTGCCAAACATAAACACTGTGCTTAACCTTCAAAGTCTTGATCACTGCCAATACCACTATTCTAGGCTAGTTTCCCATGACCTGGGCCTCTAAAAGGCCTCAAGGCTTAGTCCCCCTAGCTGTTAGACCCTATCCTACTAGAACTATAACTACACTTTATCTTGAAAAGAACCTCTACGCCTGACTATCTTGTAGACCAGACATATGCACATGCCTTGACCCCTATTGGGACATGTTAGCCCTTGGTCTTAGCACATGCTTCAACCACCATCGACACATGCTAGGCCATGCACCATGTGTACGTATCCTAGGCTGGACCATGCACCATGTGCACTATGATCGAGCAGTAGGTAGATTTAGGCACATTTTATTTCTATAGAGCCAATTCCATTTTTATGGCTTGTAAAATCATATAAGCGCTCTCCAATGCCTGTACTTGGGATTATCTCAATTTTACCAAACATGAACACCATGTCCTAGCCTTTAGAGTTTTGATCATTACCCATACCATTATTCTAGGCTAGTTCCCTATGACTTGGGCCTCTAGTAGGCCTCAAGAACAAGTCTTCGTGGCTATTGGACCCTATCTTGCTGGAACTAGAATTGTCCCTCAACTCAAAGAGAACCCTTAGGCTTCGACCAGCTTGCGGACCATTACACATGCATATGCCTTGACCACCATCGAGACATGTTGGGCCTTGGTGTTGGCACATGCTTCAACCATCATCGGCACATATTGGCCCTTTATGTGGGTAGTTCTTTTGAACACCATTAGCACATGTTGGGTCATGCTATCTTAGGCTCAGGCCATGAACCATGGGAACCATAATTGAGCAGTAGGTAGGTTCAAGCAATTTGTATGTTTTTGCTAAACCAATGCCATTTTTATGGCTTCTAAATTCATATAAGTGCTCACCAACACTCGCACTTAGCCTTTTTCAATTTTGCCAAACTTGAAAACCATGCATGAGCCTTTGGAGTCCTGATCACTACTCATACCACTATTCTAGGCTAGTTTCCCGTGACCTAGGCCTTTAGTACACCTCAAGGCTTGGTCTCTTTAGTTGTTAGACCTTATCCCGCTAAAACTAGAATTGCTCCTTGACTTAAAAAGAACCCATGAGCTTGGGCCAGCTTGCAGATCGTGACACATGTGCATGCCTCAACCACCATCATCACCCAATGACCATCAGTGCATGTGTCATGGTCTGCAAGCTGGGCCAGGCCTAGGGGTTTTTTCCATGTTAAGTAGCAATACAAGTTTTAATGGGATAGAGTTTGATAGCTTAAGAGACCAGGCCATAAGGTGCATTAAAGGTTCAAGTCACATGGAACTAGCTTAGAATAATGGGGTGAGTACTAATCGAGATTCTAGAGGCTTAGAAAAGGGGATAAGGTTAGGCAAGATTGAGCTAGGCCCAAGGATGGGCACTAGTGAACAATGGGTGGGCACCTAGTTAGACCTAAGCAGAAGCACTAATGATCAAGGTGTGGGTGCATGGTCAGGCCCAAGTCTTGGCATGCATGAACACAGTCCTAGAAGGATTATATTTAGGGGCTTCTAGAAAGCTTGGTACTTAGCATGATTTTAGTAAGTCAAAGATCGTGCAATAGCACTAAATCTCCCAAAATCAAGGTTTTTAATCTCTAGAGTTTAAGAATGTATTTTAGGCTCTGATTATAAGAGGGACTCAGTTATAAAGAGAGAGTCCCCCATCTTCATTACGCACACACTAGAACTATTAAGTAATAACATCCTTACTCTTGCCTTAAACTTTCTGTTATTCTTTTAGCCTTTCTTCAAACACTTATTATGCCTTTTTGTTTTGTAATGTACTAGGCAGCCAACCCTATAGTCTATAGTGATCATGCATTATTTTTTATGTTAAACTGATCTGGGATGTAGAAAAGTTCATTCCCCTATTATGAAGCTATGCGATCCTAGAGCTTGAGTCTCAACCTATGACAAGTTGTATCAAAGTCTAGTTTAGGAGAGCTAGAAGTAGGTAGCAAAACCAAATAGTATGGGGTATCAAAGCTTGGATCAAACCAAAGGTGGTGACCAAAGCCTTGGTTCAAAGTGTGTAACAGATCCTTACTCATGACATGAGGAGCCAGAGTTGTCATAAGAGCTAAAATTGGTGTGAAGAGCCAAAGTTGGCATTGGTGCAAGTTGGGGGACTTGCATGCGGGCATCCTAGTGTGGTGTGTAAGCACTGTAGTAAGTTGTGCAAACATGTTTAGGGAAAACCAGAGAAGACACTAAAGAGAGGTGCTTGAAGAGTGCCCACCTACAGACAAGTGGAGGAAAGCTTTAGAAGATATGTGCCAACAAGCAATCGATTAATGAAATATGGGAAGCTATTTTGCAAATAATAGATTGGTTTAAAGATGTTGAAGTGAATAAGGCACTAGAGAAGTTCATGCAATGTAATGAGGCATTAGAGTCCATGGTGACAACCTTGTGAAAAAAGCTAGCTAGGCTCAAGGTTGACCATGCTACATTACGAGCTACTATAATTGCTGATGCAAGCTTATGACTAAAAGTAGAGGTGCCTAAGCATTTCATTAATAGACTAATGCCATGGGTCAAGGTCAAGCTACAATGAAAAGGCATTCAAGAGTTGAGTTGGGCTAGAGTTGCTATAAAATCATTAACTCAAGTTGAGTGCACCAAGTTTCCAAGGCTAAAAGAAAAAAAAAAAGAGTGGGGGAGACACCAATGGTAATTCCTTAAGAGAGGAAAAGGCTATGAAAAAGCCTAGATTTAGCAAGATCGATAAACTATCAGCGAAGGCATGAAGCCCATGAGTTGCTATTTTTATGCCAGTCCATATTGGGTTAAGGAGTGCCTAAAGCTTTTAACCATCAAACGGGAAGAGAAGTTGTCCAAAGGTAAAGTGGCAATGGTAAACAACCCTAGAAGGGCCCCAACGAAAAGCAATTAGGTGCTAGTCGAGACTACTAAGGGATTAGGACCTCTCAAAAAGATGATAAAGGGAAACCAATGGCAATAGAATGCCACAGTATGAGTTCCACAGTACAACCAAATTCTTCATAAGAGAGGGTGCCACAGATAACTCAAAAGAAGCATCGAAAGTGTCGATAGCATGGGTTAAAAGGACCAGCACCTGTACCTAGGCCTGGCCCAATTTTGCTGGACTTGAACACTATCCTTAAGCCTTTACAGTCTTGATCATTACCTATACCACTGTTCTATGTTAGTTCACCATAACCTGGGCCTCTAGTAGGCCTCAAGGCCTAGTCCCTCTAGTTGTTAGAACTAGTACCACTAGAATTGAAACTGCTTCTTGATTCGAAAAGAACCCTTGGGCCTAGACTAGCTTATGGATCATGACACATGCACATGCTTCGACCACTATTAACATAAAATGACCCTCAGTGCATGCATATGCCTTAACCATTATCGAGACTTATTAGCCCTTTATCTTAGTACATGCTTCAATCAGCATTGGCATAAGCTGGCCCTTGTGTAGGTAGTTCTTTCAAACACCATTAGCACATGCTGGGCCATGCACTACCTGTGAGTATCCTAGGCCTAGGCCATACACCATGCACACCATAATTGAGCAGTAGGTGGGTTCAAGCACATCTTTATATTTCTGCCATGCCAATGCCATTTTTATCGCTTGTAAATTCATATAATGGTCCCTTAAGCTTTCATGTTAAGTTTCATGGTAAGATGACTTGTTTTCTATTTTTCATGATGTTTGGAATTTTTCACAGTTTAAGATTTTTTGAAATTTTTTTAGAAGGATTTTTGGCCCTAAATTTGGTACATGATGCTTGTATTTTTGTTGGCATTCACAAAAAATTTAGCTAAAAAATTGAAATGTAAAAGATTTTGTGGCCATTTGGAAAAAGCATCCCTATTTTAGACACTTGAATGGCTACTGCCTATGAACTTGTAAAAGCTTTTATGCTATTTAAGGAGGTATGAGTTGTTAAGGTTCCTTGAGGGATAGGGGAGCAATATAAGGGCCAAAAACCAGTACCCATTACATATCATGCGCGCACACCCCTGACCCTCCACCCTAATCGTCAGAACCCTTAATGCCACCGATCAGGTTCTCCGATGATGCTCCAAAGATTGTGCCTTAGGCAAAAACACATGCTCGAGGCTAGCATGTGTACCGTGGCCTAGAATCAAACTTTAGCCAAGGCTTTGACCATCAACGACACATGTTGGCACATGGTGTGGGCATATTCCTTAACTATCATCGACACAAGCTGGCCTTTGGTACGAGCACTTACATTAACCACTATCGTCACAAACTGGCCTTTGGTATAAGCACTTACCTCGACCATCATTGGCACATGCTAACCTTTGGTGTGAGCAAATGCCAACCCTTGGTGCAAGCATATGCCTTGATTAGCATTAGCACAATCTGGACCTAATGTAAGCACATGCCTTAATTAGCAATGGTAGAAGATGGCCCTTAGTGTAGGCAGTTGCCTCGAACACCATCGGCACATGTTAGCCCTTGCTACTGGCACTTGCCTCAAACACCATCAGCACATGCTAGGCCTTGGTGAGGGCACATGCTTTGACCACCATCAGTACATATAGACCTTTGGTGTAGGTTATGCTTGTTTGAAAAAAGTGCCCCCATTTTAGACCTCTTAATGTTTACTACTAGTACATCTATAAATCTTTTATGCTCTTTAGGTGTTCATGATGGGCCTGTCATTATGTACATTCATGGTAACATCTTTAGAGCAAAATCTAGGCCATGCATGCCTTTTGGCCATGTTGTCTGATGATCGGTTGTTTTGGTGACTCGTAGGTACCCATGGCTTTGATCGGTTGGCATGCATATGTAAAAAAGGCTTAGCTATGCCAAGCTCAAGCCCATGCCTGCAGTTGATGCTACCTCAAACCTCAAACCAAGCCTTGAATCAGGTAATGGCACATTAGGTTGGTGCAAGTAGAAGCTATGGTTACAGGCTTAGTCTAGCCTAGTTTATCGGGTATTTGGTAATATCATGGTCTTTTTTCATCGACCACAAAAATGCCTAGGCCTAATCGAGCCTGTGCATGCAGCTAATGCTGCCCAATACCTAGGAACAACTTTATGAATCGGCCAATGTCTTCTTTGGATGGTGACAATAGAGTTTGTGTGCACAGTCCTGGCCAGACTAAGCATTGGGGGTGTATGCCATTGTTGCCTATTGGATGGCAAGGGTAATCCCATAGACATGCTTATGTTTTTCCCATGCCAAGCAATTGTGGCATAGCCTCGTATGTTGTTTCATCTGCTTGCTCATCGAATAATTGATTGGGTGGGTTATAAGCCAATGTGCATGGATGCTACCACTTATAGTGATAGGCATAAGAGTGGTACTACGGTTATGCATGTTGGCAAGCTCTGAGCTTGATGCATCAAAATGTTCACCCATCATCCATTTCAATCTACCCCTATGTGGTCATCATACCTTGGAGGTGCAATTAGGATCCTATGCCGCATGTTGAAATCAATGAAAATTGAATGTCTTGCCATCCCTCATCAATCTTATGTCCTTAGGGGCTATGAGTCAAACCTCAATCATGCCTCATGATGCAATTATGCCATTGTTGCCTATTGGATAGTAAGGGAAGTCTCGTGGACATTGCTTGTGTTTTTTCCATGCCAAGTAGTTGTGGCATGGCCTCATACATTATTTCATCTGCTTGCCTGTCGAATAATCGATTGGGTGGGTTATAGACCAGTGTGTGTGGATGCTACCTTGTAGTAATAGGCATAGGAGTGGAGCTATGGTTGTGCATTTTGGCAGGCTCCAAGCTTGATGCATCAAACTATTGACCCATCATCCATTTCAATCTACCCCTATGTGGTCATCATACCTTGGGGGTGCAATTAGGATCCTATGCAGTATACCGAATCAATGGAAACTGAATGTCTTGCCATCCCTTATCAATCTTATGTCTTTAGAGGCTACGAGTCAAAACTCAATAATGCCTCATGACCCAATTATGCCACCCAAACTGCCATGGCTACATTGGTGCACTGGTGTTCAATAGTGCTCTTAGATGTGGAACATTTTATGGGCGTGGGCTCTCAACCTTGCTTATCTATTGCTATGCATTTTATGTGCTTACCATGCAAGACATTTGTGCTCCATGTTAGCTCTCTTCGCTGCTTAGTTGGTGCGTTGAGGCCTATGGGGTGTTATAAACTAATTCAGATTGTGAAGCTATGAATGGCTTATTAAATTAGTTATAGTTTATTTGATGATATCTACTACTCGGATAACCATAGTACTACTGAGCTAATACGTGCAGAAACCCCAACTTCTAAAAGGGATGCATTTATTAGATAAAAGATCGATGCGAGCTTTGCCTGTTGTTTTGATGATTCATGATAACTTCATGGATTGCATGGCCTTTGTGCTGTGCTAGCAACACATCATTCAAATTTTTGCCCTATGAAGTTTTGATGCTAGGATTATGGTCTATTATGGTGGTGATGGGTGATGAAGAGTTAGGGTTCAATTCTAAAGAGGGAAGCTACCACATCCAAGGAAGGTAGTAGGAGCAGAAATTATCCAATCTTGACATAGGGAGTTAGTGACAATAAATAACAATTTTGAGCTTTACGAGTCTAGCAATTGGAATGAGTACAATATAAATCCCTTAGCGAGGATCCATTGAAGGGCAAGTCTGGTGCTAGTAGCCATAGTAATTCTAGCTTCAATAGCATAAATTTAAGTTGTTGCAGTTAAAAAGCTCATAGTTAGAGCTAGGGTTAAGTCATCTGGTCTGCCTCACAATAAGCATCGGTTTACTTGTCCCTACTACTAGCAATGTGCCCTTGGCCTTAATTGGCTGGGTCATTCTTCTGACACTACTACTTTGAAAAAATTAGAGTGCTTAAAGCAGGCCCTTGCTTGTATGCATTAGCATGGAATAACATCATAAGATTTTAGTCCTATTGCGTTGGCCTTCGAGATCAGAGTACTGATTAACAGAGACAATCAGGCGCATTTGTATTTCATAGTCAAAAGTGAAATTCTTGGATTTATAAGAGACAAACAACTACAAAAGCATTTACCAAGGATATTTTTATTAATCAAGAATAAAAGTTGAAGGCTAAAACATGATCAGATACCATCTTAGTCTCTACCATAAATGATGCTGACCAGGGATTAATGGACGTTACTTTTAGGACTCTGTTGGTACCTTATGAGAAATCAAAGTCTTTGGGTTTCAAGGGGAATATGGTTGTAAGGCTAAAACTTAAGGGAATTGATAGAAGGGCACCATTAGGAGTAGAGCCTATAGTTTAATTTCAGTCAACATGATGAAACTAACTCGGTCTACACATAGTAAGGATTGACAGATTGAGAGCTTTTTATTGATTCTATAGGTGGTGGTGCATGGCCGTTCTTAGTTGGTGGAGTGATTTGTCTAGTTAATTCTGTTAATGAACAAGATTTCAACCTACTAACTAGCTACATGGAGTGATTCTTCGTGGCTAGCTTCTTAGAGGGACTATGGCCGTTTAGGCTAAGGAAGTTTGAGGGAATAACAAGTCTATGACACCTATAGATGTTTTGGGCTACTCATACACTACACTGATGTATTGAACAAGTCTATAGCCTTGGCTGACAGGCTCGAGTAATTTTTGAAATTTCATCATGATGGGGATAGATCATTGCAATTCTTAGTCTTCAACGAGAAATTCCTAGTAAGTTGAGTCTTTAGCTCATGTTGGCTATGTTCTTGCCTTTGTAGACACCACCTATTGCTCTTACCAATTGAATGGTCCAGTAAAGTGTTTGGATCATGGTGATGTGGATGCGTCATTGCTAGAGATGTTGTAAGAAGTCCATTGAACCTTATCATTTAGAGGAAGGAAAAGTCGTAACAAGGTTTTCATAGGTGAAACTATAAAAGGATCATTGTTGAAACCTACTTATCGCATGACCTGTAAACGCATTAATGAAACACCTAGGGATGAGGGTACCTTTAGGCCCTAAGCCCCTTTTAGCCTTATGCATGTGTAGCGGTTGATTTGTTTTTCCTTCTAAGTGGGCAACATTATTGGTATCATTGCCAACCCCTGAAATGAATCACACGAAGAAACCCTAATGAAAAAGAGTGTGTGTGCCATTGCCATCCTATTTGCGATGTGTGTGAGGGCGACACCATGACCCTTTCTATCATGAAAAACCAAAATGACTATTTGCAATAGATATCTTGGCTCTCTCATCAATGTAGAATATAGCAAAATGCGATACTTGGTGTGAATTGCAAAATCCCATGAATCATTGAATCTTTGAATGCAAGTTGCTTCCCATTCCATTAGGCTAAGGGCACGTTTACCTAGGTGCCATGCATTGTTACCCTTCCACCCCTTGCCCATTGGGCTTTTGGTGAAGGGGTAAAAGACGACCTCCCATGATCTCGTCAATCATGGTTGGCCTAAAAGTGAGTCCTTGGCAATGATAGCACCAACCATCGGTGGTAAAGCTCTCAATGTGCCTCATCTCCTATGACATGCACTTATTGTCTATCTAAACCCCATCAGGCCCCTTACATCGCTCGATCAATGCTTGCATCACCACCTTAGGTTAGGTAGGATTACCCATTGAGTTTAAGCATATCAATAAGTGGTGAAAAAGAAACTTACCGAGATTTCCCTAGTAATGGCAAGCAAACTAGGAAGAGCCTAGCTTGAGAATCGAGCACCCCTAGTATCTAAATTGTAGTCTAGAAAAGCATTTTTAGTGGTAGACCAGGCCTAAGTCCCTTGGAAAAGGGCACCAAAAAAGGTAAGAGCTCTATTGTGCCTAGATCCTATCCCATAATGAGGTGCAGTCTGTGAGTCAGGTTGTTTGGGAATGTAACCCAAATTGAGCAGTAAATTATATCCAACGCTAAATTCAGGTAGTGATCGATAGTAAAAAAGTACCACAAAGGAAAAATGAAAAGGTCTTTGAAAAGAGATTCAAATAGTGCTTGAAATTGTTATGAGGGAAGTAAATAGGGGTTGGCTATGCACTTTGGTCAGACATGGAATGGCTAAAGCCAACTATAGATTGACTCAAAGCATGGGCCGATGCGGGTCATGGTGGTAGCCTAAGCCTAGGCTTTTGATATGCCTATAGAGATGTCATTTTTGTAATTGTGGAATGCAACACAAGTCATCTCAGTGTGCTTTGGCACTTGCATGCTCCCAACATTTGCCTGTAGGCTCCTCATCTGGCCTATCTTGAAACATGAACTAAGGAGTCTAACATGTGTGCAAGTCAATAAGCTAGAAAACCTATAAAGTGCAAGGAAGCTAATTGGTGAGATCCCTCATAAGTGCACCACTGACTGACCTTGATCTTCTGAGAAGGGTTCGAGTGTAAGCATGCTTGTTGGGATCGAAAAGATGGTGAACTATACTTGAGTAAGGTAAAGCTAGAGAAAACTCTAATGAAGACCTACAGTGATATTAATGTGCAAATCATTCATCTAACTTAGGTTTAGGGGCGAAAGACTAATCAAACCATCTAGTATCTAGTTCCCTCTGAAGTTTGCCTCAAGATAGTAGGAGCCCTTAGCAAGGTCTATCGAGTAAAGCCAATGATTAGAGGCATCAAGGGTGCAATGCTTTCAACTTACTCTCAAACTTTAAATAGGTAAGATGGTGCAGCTACTTCATTAAGCTGTGCCACAGAATCAAGAGCTCTAAGTGGGCCATTTTTGGTAAGCAAAATTGGCAATAAGGGATGAACTAGAAGCTGAGTTATGGTTCCTAACTACATGCTAACCTAGAACCCATAAAGGGTGTTGGTCGATTAAGATAGTAAGATGAGGGTCCTGAAAGTTGAAATCCACTGACTGTGTAACAACTTACCTATCGAATCAACTAGCCTAAAACATGAATGGCATTTAAACGTGTGACCTATACGCAACTATCAGGGCAAGGGCAAAAGCCAGGCCCTAATGAGTAGAAGAGCATGGTGGTCACTACAAAGCCTGAGGCATGAGCCCCGTGGAGCAGCCTTAGTGCAGATATTGATGGTAATAACAAATATTCAAATGAGAACATTAAATGTTAAAAAAGGGAAAGGTTCCATGTGAATTGCACTTGCACATGGGTTAGTCGATCTTAAGAGATGGAGGAAGCCCATCTGATAGTGTATCCAATGTGAGCTTTAAAGGGAATTAAGTTAAAATTCTTGAACCAGGATGCATAGGCTGATAGCAATATTAGGTAGTCTAGAGGTGTTGGAGAGGGCCTTGGGAAGAGTTATCTTTTCTATTTATGGCCTACCCACCCTAAAAATGGCTCAGCCAGAGGTAGGGTCCAGCAATCGAAAAAGCATCACAAGTCACATGGTGTTTGGTGTACCCTCAGTGACCTTTGAAAATCTGAAAGACTAAGTGCTCTCCATGCCCAGTCATATTCATAATTGCATCACCCTCCAAAGAGAATAGCTTCTAATCAATGGAACAATGTAGGCAAGGAAAGTCAGCAAAATGGATCCATAACCTCAAGAAATGGATTGGCTTTGAAGGCTAGGCACGGGGTCCTAATCCCAAATTCATTAGCTGTCAATGCACTACTTGAACTGCTCTCATGGCAATAGTGGGTCGTTATGTGCTGATCAAGGATGGACTTGGAAAGGCTTCCTTGAAGTTTTTCCCCTGGCAATGAATAGTCGACTTAGAATTGATACGGATAAAGTGAATCTAACTATTTAATTAAAACAAAGCATTGCAATGGTCCCTACGAATACTCATGCAATGTGATTTCTGCCTAATGCTCTAAATGTCAAAGTGAAAAACTCAACCAAGTGAGGGTAAATGACAAGACTAACTATGACTCTCTTATAGTAGCCAAATGCCTTGTCATCTAATTAGTGAGCACATGAATGGATTAACACAATTCTCATTGTCCCTATCTACTATCCAATGAAACCACAATTAAAGGAATGGGCTTGGCAGAATTAACAGGGAATGAAGACCCTATTCAGCTTGACTCTAGTCTAACCTTTTGAAATGAATTAAGAGGTGTAGGATAAGTGGGAACCCTACGTCAAAATTGAAATACCACAACTTTTAACATTATTTTACTTATTCCATGAATCAAAAGTAGGGCAGAACCCCTTTTATTTGGCTTAAGGCCAACCTTGATCGATCGATTAGGGTAAAAGACATTGTCAAGTGGGGAGTTTGGCTGGGGTAGCATATCTTTTAATAGATAATGCAGGTGTCCTAAGATGAGCTCAATGAGAATAGAAATCTCATATGGAACAAAAGGATAAAAGCTCATTTGATTTTGATTTCTAGTAGAAATAAACTATGAAAGCATGCCTGTTAATCTTGTAGACTTTCAGAATTTGAAGCTAAAGGCGTCAAAAAAGTTATTAGAAGGATAACTAGCTTATGATAGACAAGTGTTCATAGTGATGTTGCTTTTTGATCCTTCAATGTTGGCTCTTCCTATCATTATGAAGCAAAATTCGCAAAGTGTTGGATGGTTCTCCCACCAATAAAGAATGTGACCTAGGTTTACACCATCATGAGATAGGTTAGTTTTACCATACTAATCGTAGCATCACAATAATAATTCAACCTAATACGAAAAGAATCATTGATTCGTGCATTCGATTATCCTATTTGGTTGAAAAGCTAGTGGCATGAAGCTATCTTGCACTTGATTATGACTGAATGTCTCTACATTAGAATCTAGATTAGAAGGGACACATGCATCTGTCACCTAACTATCAACTAGTAATAGGGGCCTGTGCCTTGAATGGCACATGTCATAGGTGTAGCACCCGTAGCAAACAAGCCATACGGGCTTCCTCGGAGCTCAATTCCCATCAAGTAGTGGGAAAAATCCTTTGTAGATGATTTAAATACACAATAGGGTATTGCAAGTGGTAGAGTGGTCTTGTTGGCATGATCCATTGAGATTCAACCTTTTTGTTGCTTTGATTCACCCTTCCCCCCACCATAGCCACTAAAGTCCTCTCACTTTATTTTTTTTTCACCACACCTCACTAGGTTTGGGGATGAATGGTGTTCTCCATTGCAATTGATTTAGTCAGGTGATGATGTCCCTTCCTTGAGCATACAAGTAAACAACAATTGAATGCTCTTGGTATTTGTTACAGTGATGGGCACACTTTTGGTGCAAGAACTTGCCTCAAACTCTATCGACACATGCTGGCCCCAATGCAGGTTGTTGTCTTGAGCACCATCAATAGCATTTGGCCCTTGGTTGGTGCAGGCAATCATATCTAACACCATCTGCAGATGTTAGCCTCTTAGTGTGAGATGTTACCTTAGACACCAAAGCTAGATGTTGGCACTTGCCTTGACCATCATTGATATAAGTAGGCCCTTGTTGTGGGTTGTTGCCTTAAACACCTTTTTGGTAAATGCTGACACTTTATGCAGTATGTGTACCATGAACCTCTCACCCAAGGCACTTTTCTATCCCTTGATTACCATTGACACTAAATGATGCTTGGTGCATGGGTTATAGGCTCCAATCTCAAGCAAAACTCCATGCAGATTACCCCATCTACCTAAGTCAGCCTACAAAACTCAAGTACTCAGCATAATTCTAGCTTGTCAAAGATTGTGTTACTATGTTAGGCCTTCTAGAAGCCTTCAAATATGATCCTTCTAGGACTGTGTTCAAGTGGGCCCATACTTAGGTATGACCATGCACCCCCACCTAGGCCTGACCATGCATTCACACCTCGATCATCAATGTCTGCACCTAGTTCTGACTATGTGCTTATGCATCGCTCATCAATACCCACACCTGGGCATGGCTTAATTTTGCCAAATTTGAACACTGTGTATAAGCCTTTGGAGTCTTGATCACTACTCATACTACTGTTTTATGCTAGTTCCTCATGACCTAGGCCTTTTATAGGCCTTAAGGCTTGGTCCCCTTGATTGTTGTACATTGTCTCACTAGAACTTGAACTACTCCTTGACTTGGAGAGAACCCTTGGGCTAGGACCAGCTTGCAAATTGTGGCACATGCATATAACTCAACCACCATTGAGACAAGTTGGCCCTTGGTCTTAGTGCATGCTTCAACCATCAACAGTAAATGTTGCCCTTTTGTGCAGGTAGTTCCCTCAAACACCATTGCAACATGCTGGGCTGTGCATTATGCAAGGGTATCCTGTGCCCGGGCCATGCACCATGCGCACCACTACCGAGCAGTAGGTAGAGTCAACCACATCTTCAAATTTTTACTATCCTAATGGTATTTTTATGGCTCATAAATTCATATAGGCACTCACCAATGCCCACATTAAGGCCAAGCTCAATTTTACTGAACATGAACACCATGCTTGAGCCTCTAGAGTCTTGATCACTACCCATACCACTATTCTAGGTTAGTTCCCTATGACTTGTACCTCCTATAAGCCTCAAGGCTTGGTCCCCCTAATTTTTGAAACCTATCCCACTAAAACTAGAACTGCTCCATGACTTAGAAAAAATCCCTAAGCCTGGACCAACTTGCAGGCCATAACACATGCATATACCTCAACCACCATTGGGACATGTTAGCCATTGGTCTCGGCATATGTTTTGACCACCACTAGCATATGTTGGGTTACGCACCATGAGAGTATCCTGGACCCAAGCCATGCACCTTTCATACCATGATCAAGCAGTAGGTGGGTTCAAGAACATCTTCATATTTCTATCATGCCAATGCCATTTTTATGGCTTGTAAATTCATATAAGCACTCATTAGCAACCATGAGAGTATCCTGGACCCAAGCCATGCACCTTTCATACCATGATCAAGCAGTAGGTGGGTTCAAGCACATCTTCATATTTCTATCATGCCAATGCCATTTTTATGGCTTGTAAATTCATATAAGCACTCATTAGCAACCACACTTAGGCCTAGCTCAATTTTGTCAAACATAAACATTATGCCTAAGCCTCTAAAGTCTTGAACACTACCTATACCATTGTTCTGCGCTAGTTCCTTGTGACGTGGGCCACATTAAGCCTTAAGGCCTGGTTTTATGGCTATTAGACCCTATCCTACAAGAATAGGGATTGTTCCTCTACTAAAAAAGAACCCTTGGACCTAGACTACCTTGTAAACCATGACACATGCACATGCCTCAACCACCATCAACATCAAATGACCCTCGATGCATGTGTCATAGATCGCGTGAAAGTTCAAGACCAAGAGGGTTATATGACGAGACTTGCTTATGATGATATAAGCAATGAACTAGGAAGGATTGAAACAGAGGTCATAAATGCACTTACTTTACCCAAGTGTGTGGGTTAAGCCAAGGCCAAAATGTAGGAGTGCAGTCAAGGTAAGTTACACAGTGATAGGATGAAGGCTACTCATTGGAAGTTTCTAGAAAGCCTTAAGATATGGCACAAGCAGTCTGGCATAAAAAGGCCTAGAACCACTTGGAGATAGGCTAGGCTTGCAGGCATGGAAACTTTTAGATCAACCTGGAGATAGGCTAAATAGGTGGGCATGAAAGGGCTAAAGAAGCTTAGAGGCAAGCGAGGTGTTAAGGCACTGAAAGTTCCAGAAGGATTAGGCACACACACAGTGATGGGCACTATAGAGCCTAGATGAAGAAGCCTCTAGAAAGCTCTAGTTGCAAGTAGAATGGCACCAAGTGGAGAAGGCTCTGGAACCAGCTAGGCATGAGCACTCAAGGGAAGTGCCTAAACTTTTCCAAACCAAGGGGCTCAACAGGGAAACTGAAACTAGTAGATCTCTATAAAGGCCTTAGCCAACTTAATTAGACCCTGGGCACCCTATAACTGTCTAGATGGCCTTTAATGGACATACACTTGGATTCATTCTAACCATAAATGCCAAGGGGGCTCAAGTATAAATAGGCGAGTCTCCCCCTGATTTGTACATAAGCCATAATCAAGTGACAATAAGAGAAGCAAGAGTATAAAGCATTAAGGACTTAGGCCTTGAGAGCCTTTGTAAAGAACACATAAGGACTGTGTTCTAATAGTAAGTGTACATACCCCATCAAGTAAATAAACTACTCTTGCCTTAACCATTTCCTTCTTAGCTTTCTCTTAAACTCTTAAGAGGTTTGTCGAGTTTTAGCACAAGTGCATAGCATAAAAAGTCGATTAAGGGCTGACTTAGGCATACGGACGATAGTTTCCTACCTAAGGCCACACAATAGCTAGGCATGTAGATGGTAGTTTCCTAGGCTACACATCATGCAAACTAAGATCGGATAGTAGGTAGGTTCAGGCACATCTTTATATTTTTGCCATGCCAATGCCATTTTTATGGCTTGTAAATTCATATAATGGTCTCCTAAGCCTTCATGGGAAGTTTCATGGCAAGATGAACCATTTTCTATTTTTCATGATTTTTAAAATTTTTTACGATTTAGGATTTTTTGAAATTATTTTAAGAGTTTTGGCCCAAATTTTAGTATACATGATCTTTGTATTTTTGTTGGCATCTACAAAAAAATTTAGCTAAAAAATCAAAGTATGGAAGATTTTGTGGCCATTTGAAAAAAGCATCCTTATTTCAGACATTTGAATTGTTATTAAATGTGAACTTGTAAAAGCTCTTATGCTTATTAAGGGGGGAGAGTTGTCAAGGTTCCTTGGGGGATAAGGGGCCAATATAAAGGCTAAGGATAGCACCCATCGCACATCATGCACTCACCCTCTAGCCCACCACCCCTAATTATTAGAACTCTCAATGCCACCGATCAGGTTCTCTGATGATGCTTTAGTGATGGTGCTATAGGCAAAAGAATGCAGTGCCAGCAAATGCCTAAGCCCAACATGTGCATCATGGCCCAAAATCAAACTTTGGCCAAGGCCTCAACCGTCAATAGCACATGTTACTGCATGGTACGGGCACATGCCTTAACCATCACCAGCACAAGTTAGCCCTTGGTACAGGCACTTGCCTTGATCACCTTTAGCACAAGCTGGCCCTTGGTATGGGCACTTGCCTTGATCACCATTGACACATGCTAGCCCTTGGTGTAGGTACATGCATTGATCTGGCCCTTGATGCAGGCATATACCTTGATTAACATTGGCATAATCTAGACTTGGTACAAACATATACCTTAATTAGCATCAGCATAAGATGGCCCTTGGTGTGAGTAGTTACCTCGAACACTATTGACATATGCTGGGCCTTGGTACAAACACATGCCTCGACCACTATTAGCACCTATGGACCCTTAGTGCAGGATATGCCTATTTGAAAAAGTGTCTCTATTTTAGACACTTTAATGTCTACTATTAAAATATTTGTAAAATCTCTCATGCTTTTTAAAGGGTGATTGTTTGGGCCCTCTTTCCTCCTCATGAAGGGAAAATGTGTGCATGATGAGCTTGTCATTACATACATCCATAGCAACATCCTTGGAGCAAAATCCAAGCCATGCATGCCTTCTAGCTGTGTTGTTAGGTAACTAGTTGCTCTAGTGACCTGCAACCATCCATTGCCCTAATCAGTTGGCATGCATGAGAAAAAGGCTTAGCTATGCCAAGTTCATACCTATGCCTACAACTGATGTTGCCCTAAACCCTAGATGAAGCCCCTAAATTGGGTAATGGGTCTTTAAGATGGTGCAAGCAAAAACGGTGGTTACAAGCTTGGTCTGGCCAAGTCTTTTGGGAATCGGGCAACCTCGTGGTCCCTTATTATCAACCACAAAAATGCCTTGGCCTAGCCAAGCCAATGCATGTGTCATGGGTAGGAGGCTAAAGTTCAGCACCCATGAAGCCTTAGGTTGGAAACTATTATCCATTTACCTAAGTTAGCTTTTTTTTCCACCTTTGTGCTAAACGCTTGTATTATGCACTCCATTGGCTCTTTAGTAGCTTGAGAGAAAGCTAGGAAAGAGAGTTAAAGCAATTGTATTTCTATTTACTTGACATTATGTATAATTACTGATTGTCCATACAATGACTCCTACATCTATCCCAAGTCTATCCCCAAGTCTCTATGTATGGCTAAGTTTAAGACTTGGTTCTTTTAACTTCTCTCTTGTTATTGCTAACTTCTTACAAATGAAAGGAAAGACTCTTATTTATACTTAAGTCTCCCTAGCATATATGGCCTTTATTGATACAAGTGTGTGGCCATTATATGCCTTTAGTCCATTGCATAATCCTTAGACACTTTCTAGGTTGGCTAAGGCCTTTGCAAAATCTAGCTGATTCTAGGCTTTCTATTAAGCCTCATGTTTGGAAGTGTTTAGGCACACTAGTTGAGTGCCCATGCCTAGCGGGTTCTAGAACATTCCCTATTTAATCACTGTTCTACTCAGAGCTAGGGTCTTCCAAAACTTTTTCATCTAGGCACTATAATACCTATTGCTATTCCTACACATGACCTTTCTAGAACTTTTAATGTTCATGCATGTAGCCTACCTCTAGGTTTTTTTAGACTCTTCTGCACTTATGTGCCTAGCCTATCTCTACGCTAATCTAAAGCCTTTTACGCCTACCTTCTCATGCCACTCTTTTAGGTTATTCTAGATCTTTCCAATGAGTAGTCCCCATTCTCGATACTATGCTGCTCACCTCACCATACTCTTACACCTTAGCCTAGGCCCTAGCTTGCTCACTGAGCTTAGTATGTGCCCTTAAGACCTTGGTCTCAATCCTTCTAGGTCTTTCACCTACACCAACTTGAAAAAGCTAAATCTATCAACTAACTTGGCTTAAGACTTTGTGCGCAGACCATGACATTTTCTTGAACTTGTCAGATCGATGTCCCACTCTCATCTTGATGGTCTTTGGCACACAATGGTTCTTGGTACATGATGGTTCTTAGTACAACATCATAGTCATCCCTTGTTTTGGTCATAACCCCAATATGGTTCCTATGAAACCAATGCTTGTCAAATTAAGTAGTGCCTTAGTTGGTGACACACCATTACCCTCTTTTCATGCTCAATTGGCCCTTTGGGGCATGCAACACTTGCATCACAGAGGCTTTTGTGATCCTAGCTTGTTGAACCATGCAACGCCTCTATACCTAACGTGCCATTACCCTCTTCTCTACACCATGGGGTCCTTACCCTCTTCTAGCACTTAATGGGCCTTTTTAGGTGTACAATGCACAAATGTAGGGTGCCCATGCTCATGTCTAGGCCATTACCCTTTCTTCAACAAACCATCCATCTTTAGGGTCGGTGTCACCTATGTCTTCACTTTAATAAGGCAACATCAGTAAGATACATCAAAGTGGTGCTTACTTTAGTAGCATCATCCTGTATACTCGTGGCCTAGAAGTACTACTCCATCCTCCATAGATAATTGTCTATTTTCTTGGCTATCTTAGTCCCCTTAAACTCCTTGGGCTTGTGAATCTCCACGTAGGTCTTAGACACTCCAATAATTATGCCATTCCTAATGGCTGTCTTGCAAGTAGCAAACTCCTCCTTAAGCTCCTCCATCTCCTTATGCATGGACTCCACCTAGGCCTCTAAGGCTTCATTCTTCTGGGTGATCATGCCAATGGCCTCATTCAAAGCCGTTTGTAACTCACTTTTGAGCTCTTCCTCCATGGAGTCTAATGCCTTGACGTGAGTCTCAACCTCGTCAAGCTTTTCCTTCACATCGCCCACTGTCACCTCCACCTTTGACAGCCTCCCATCCATGGTAGACTAGATGTCCCTCAAACTAGCTTCCTTCCCCCTTCCACTGCCTTACTCCTAGGCCTCTGGTTGTTGGCTAGCAACATTACTCTGGGATGCCATTTCTGTAAATGCCTTAAGTGTGATCTAAACATCACCGAATAGAACCTACGCAGAACCTACTCTGATACCAACTATCATAGGCTTGGACCTTTATCAAAATCCATGTAGCCTTAGACTAAGAATGAGCTCCTTATGTCTAAGTCAACCTATGAACCAAGCATACGGGCACTAGACCAACTAGAAAGGCATAATATGCAAGTTTGAGAAAATAAGAGAATGTTGGAATATATTGTATATTACTGTAGACAAAATGTGTCTGATGATATACAACTAAGGGTAGGGTGACCTTTTATTTATAGTTAAGGCCCTAGTACTAATTATGGTTGCTTCCTAAAATCAAAAGATTATATGATTGCAAGAATTAAGGGATTTACACATTAATACATAGATTAAACCCTGATTCTAGGGACCCTTTCCTGATTCTTAGGGTTGACTAGATCCTCCCACTGAATGCTACCAATCCTGGATGCCTTTAGAAGATTCTTGATCTACCAATCTCCCCTGAGTCCACTTAGGTGCGCTGCGGGCATGATGCAAGCTTGGTCCTGGCTGGGCGGTCTGGACATTTCTCCTATGCTTATTGCGCTAACCCCTGCAACTGTCCATAGTGCTTGAGCCTATTAATATTTAAACAATTAATAAGTAAAAGATTTAAAAAATAGATCTGTTTATCGAATAAGTTTAAATAGTTATGATTATTTTAACAATTATCTATTTTAAATCATTTGGACTTTTAGTTTTCTCATATAACAATTGTTTTTGTTCATACAAGCTTATTCAGATTAAAATAATATTAATTTATTAATATTTCGACAATTAATAAGAAAAAAAATTTTAAATAAATATGTTTACCAAACAAGTTCAAATAGTCACAACTATTTGAGCAATTATTTATTTCAAATCGTTATGACCTTTTGTTTTGCCATAAAACAATTGTATTAATTCATATAAACTTATTCAAAATAAAATAATACTAATTTACTAATATTCCCAAAATTAATCAATAAGAGACTTAAAAAATGAATCTATTTACCGTACAAGTTCAAGTAGCTATAACTAATTGAACAATTATCTATTTGAAATCATTATAACCTTTTTTTTTGTCATAAAACAATTGTTTTTGTTCATTCAAGCTTATTTCAAATAAAATAATATAAATTTATTAATATTTCAAAAATTACTAAGTAGAAATTTAAAAAATAAATCTATTTTTTGAACACATTCAAATAGTTATAACTATTTGAACAATTATCTATTTCAAATAGCTATGACCTTTTGTTTTGTCATAAACCAATTGTTTCTGTTCATATAAAATTATTTGAAATAAAATAATACTAATTTACTAATATTCCAAAAATTAATAAATAAAAGATTTAAAATATAAATTTATTTATCGAGCAAGCTCAAATAGTTATGACTGTTTGACAAAACAAAAGTCATGACGATTTGAATTATATAATTGTTCAAATAGTCATAACTATTTAAACTTATTTGGCAAACAAATTCATTTTTTAAGTCATTTACTTATTAGTTGTCAAAATATTAATAAATTTGTATTATTTTAATTGAAACAAGCTTTTATGAATACAAAAAAAATATTTTATAACAAAACAAAAGGTTATAGCGATTTGAATAGGTAACTGTTCAAATAGTCATAATTATTTGAACTTGTTTGATTAACAGATTTAGTTTTTAAATATCTTACTTATTAATTTTTGAAATATTAATAAATTAAAATTATGTTATTCCTAATAAGTTGTATGAACAAAACGATTGTTTTGTGACAGAACAAAAGGTCATAATGATTTGAAATAGACAATTGTTCAAACAATTATAACTATTTGTACCGGTCATGCCAATAGATTCATTTTTTAAATCCATTATTTATTAATTTTTAGAATATTAATAAATTAGCATTACTTTATTCCAAATAGGATTATATCAATAGAAAATTTGTTTTATGATAAAACAAATGGTCATAACAGTTTGAAATAAATAATTGTTCAAATTGTTATAACTAATTGAACTAGTTTTATACAGATTTATTTTTTAAATCTCTTATTAATTATCAAAATATTAATAAATTCATATTATTTTATTATAAATAAACTTATATGAATAAAAACATTTGTTTTATGACAAAACAAAAGGTCATAATGATTTGAAATAGAAAATTGTTCACATAGCCGTTAAATCTCTTAGTTATTAATTTTCATAATATTATTAGATTAGATTACTTTATTTCGAATAAGCTTGTATGAACATAAATAATTATTTTATGGCAAAACAAAAGATTATAACTATTTGAAATATATAATTGTTTAAATAGTGATAATTATTTGAACTGGTTCAATAAGCATATTTATTTTTTAAATCTCATACATATAAATTTTTGAAATATTAATAAATTAGTATTATTTTATTCTGAATTGGCTTGTGTGATGAAGAACAATTGTTTTATGACAAAACAAAAGTTCATAATGGTTTGAAATAGATAATTGTTTAAATGTGTTAGCTTTATAGGTGAGATGATGACCAAGAGGGAGGGTGAATTGGATTTCTCCAAATTCTTCCCAAACAATGATTTCAATTTAGTTGAATGAAAATTAAAACAATAAGCACTTTTGATGAAAATATAATACAAATAATAACAATTAATGAACCTAAAATCAAATATAAGCAACAATAAATTGTAAAGAAATAGGGATAAAGAAATCAAACATAATGATTTATAAAGGTTCAGTCCTTCTCCACAAGGCACCTACGTCCTCTTTTCTTGGTTGTCCACACCAAGGCTTCACTCCACTATTCTTGAATTGAAAATACAACCTATCTTTTTCTTTCTAAGGCTTAAAATAGAAACCTCTACCCTTTGTAGTATTTTACCCAATCTCACTACAAAGCTCTCAAAAGGATACCTCACCTCTTGTTCTCTTCCACCCTTGTACATCAAAGGTAATTTTGCAAACAATAGAACAACTTCTCTAAGGCTAAGTGTTTGCTAAGTTTAAGTACAAGAAAATGATGAATGAACAACAAATAAAAATTGGATACAATAAATACAAAGATATAGACTTTGAAGCTCTAAAACTCTTAAGTTTTTTTTATAGAATGAAAATATAGCTTGTTGGCTCTTGCTCTCTTGATTTATCAATCCTCTTGGTGTGTTGGAGTGCCCAATTTATATAGAAATAGAAGAAGTAGCCATTGGGGAAGCTTGGGAAGTGAAAGTAGCCATTGAATGCATGAAAAAAATAGCCGCTGATGTGATTCCGCCTAGACCCAATTGATCCCTTCCTTAAGGGGATCAATTGGTTCAAGTTTTATGCCATTTCATGCTTAAAAAACACAACCCGATCGATCCCTTCCATGAGGGGATTGATCCTGTCAATGGCTGGGTGGTTATCTCCTATTTTGCACTCTACTCACTAATTTGTTCATATCTTGAGTTATATACATCCAAATCATAAAAAGTTTGACGATTTAGAAACTATACTTAAAGGGCTTTCTAACCATATAAAATTTATCACCTAATTCATTGAGTACGAATTATAGTGAATTTTCAAAGTTACCCTTTATGCAGTTTTTCTGACAATTGCAGAGTGTCTAGTAAAAATTCAAAATCTTTTCTTAGAAAATTTGGATTTTGATTTTGTTTGATCTATTAGAAAGTAAACTCAAAGAGCTTTCCAACCATATAAAATTCAAATATTAAAACTTTGTGAATTAATACAAAAAAATAAAATAAATTCAAAACCAATATTATCAAAATTGTATTAAGTCCAAAATAAATAAATTCACTTTAAAAACAACAATTGGACTTTCATTTAAGCTCAAATAAATAATCTTTAAAGATAGATTTGGTTTGAGAAATATGAAACCAAGAAAGGTTTGTTTAAACTTTGAAAATCATATTATTTATTTAGTACCAAAATATAAAACTTAAGAATATGTACTAAATAAATCTTTTTCAAAATTTTGATCAAGTTTATTTATCTTTAATGTTTTGTCATTTCAAAATAAGGATCAATTCAAGGCTAACAAAATGGCTATAATTATTTAAACTAATTTATTTTTTAAATCTCTAACTTTTCAATTTTTGAAATATTAATAAAGTAATATTATTTTATGTTGGATAAGCTATTATGAACTAAAACAATTGTTTTATGATAAAACCAATGTTCGATAAATAGATTTTTTTTTTAAATTTCTTGCTTATTAATTTTTTGAATGTTAATAAAATAGTATTATTTTATTTCAAATAAGTATATATGAACTAAAACAATTATTTTATGACTAAACAAAAGGTCATAACGATTTGAAAAAGAAAATTGTTCAAATAATTTTAATTATTTAAACTAGTTTTGCAAACATATTTATTTTTTAAATCTCTTGGTTATTAATTTTTAAAATATTATTATTTTAGCAATATTTTACTCCACATAAGCTTGTATAAATAGAAACAATTTTTTTATGACAAAACAAAAATCATAATGATTTGAGATAAATAATTATTTAAATAGTCATAACTATTTGAATTGGTTCAATAAGCAGATTTAGTTTTTAAATCTCTTATTAATTTTTGAAATATCAATAAATTAGTATTATTTTATTTTGAATAATTTTGAATGAATAAAAACAATTTGTAAACAAAATGTCATAATGATTTGAAATAGATAATAGTTCCAATGGACATGATTATTTGAACTTATTCAGTAAATAGATTTATTTTTTAAATTTTTAACTTATTAATTTTTAGAATATTAATAAATTAGTATTATTTTATTTCAAATAAACTTGTATGAATAGAAACATATGCTTTATGACAAACAAGAAATCATAACGATTTGAAATAAATAATTATTTAAATAGTCATAACTATTTTAACTTGCTGGGCAAATAGATTTATTTTTTTAATTTTTTACTTATTAAATTTTGAAATTTTAATAAATTAGTATTATTTTATTCCGAATAAGCTTTTATGAATAGAAACTATTAGTTTATAACAAAACAAAAGGTAATAATGATTTGAAATAGATAAAATCATTATAACCTTTTTGTTTTGTCATAAAATAATTATTTATGTTCAAAGAAGCTTATTCAGAATAAAATAATACTAATCTAATAATATTATGAAAATTAATAACTAAGAGATTTAAAAAATAAATTTGTTTGCTGAACCAATTTAAATAATTAAGGCTATATGAATAATTTTCTATTTCAAATCGTTATGACTTTTTGTTTTGTCGAAAAACAAATATTAAGTTTGTTCGGAATAAAATAATATTAATTTATTAATATTTTGAAAATTAATAAGAGATTTAAAAAAAATATGTTTACCAAACTAGTTCAATTAGTTACAACAATTTGAATAATTATTTATCTCAAATCTTTATGACCATTTGTTTTGTCATAAAACAATTGTTTCTATTGATACAGTATTATTCAAAATAAAGCAATGCTAATTTATTAATATTCTAACAATTAATAAGTAACAGATTTAAAAAAATGAATCCAATGGTTTCACCCATACAAATAGTTATATTAGTTTGAACAGTTATCTATTTCAAGTCGTAATGACCTTTATTTTGTCAGAAAATAATTATTTATGTTCGTACAAGCTGAATCTTCAAAACATTAATAGATTAGTATTATTTTATTCTAAATAATTTTGCATGAATAGAAATAATTGTTTTATGACAAAATAGGAGGTCATAATGATTTGAACTAGATAATTGTTCAAATGGACATGACTATTTGAACTTGTTTGGCAAATATATTAATTTTTAAATCTCCTACCTATTAATTTTCAAAATATTTATAAATCAGTATTATTTTATTATGAATAAACTTATATAAATAGAAACAATTATTTTATAACAAAACAAAATATAATAACTATTTGAAATAAATAATTGTTCAAACAGTGATAACTATTTGAACTTGCTCAGTAAATATATTTATTTTTTAAATCTTTTACTTATTTATTTTTGGAATATTAATAAATTAGTATTATTTTATTTCAAATATGCTTGTATGAATAGAAACAATTGGATTATGACAAAACAAAAGGTCATAATTATTTGAAATAAATAATTATTCAAATTATCATAACTATTTGAATGTGTTCAAAAAATAGATTTCTTTTTTAAATTTTTACTTATTAATTTCTAGCTATTAATAAATTTATATTATTTTATTCAGACTAAGCTTTTATGAATAGAAACAATTATTTTATGATAAAACAAAAGGACATAACAATTTGAAATAGATAATTGTTCAAATAGTCATAACTATTTGAACTTGATCGAAAAATATAATCATTTTTTAAATCTCTTACTCATTAATTTTTAGAATATTAATAAATTAGTATTATTTTATTTTTAATAAGCCTATATAAACTAATACAATTGTTTTATTATGAAACAAAAGGTCATAATGATTTGAAATAGATAATTATTCAAATAGTTATGCCTATTTGAACTTGTTTGATAAACATATTTATTTTTAAAATCTTTTGCTTGTTAATTGTCAAATATTAATAAATTAATATTATTTTAATTCGAATAAGCTTGTATAAAAAAAAACAATTGTTTTATGATAAAACAAAAAGTCATAAGAATTTGAAATAAATAATTGTTCAAATAGTCAGAGCTATTTGAACTTATTCAATAAACAGATTTATTTTTTAAATCTTTTATTTATTAGTCATCTTAATATTAATAAATTTGTATTATTTTAATTGAAATAGGCTTGTATGGATAGAAAAAATAATTTAATGACAAAACAAAAGGTTATAGCGATTTGAAATAGGGAATTATTCAAATAGTCATAACTATTACAACTTTTTCGATAAACAAATTCAATTTTTAACTCACTTATTTATTAATTTTTTGAATATTAATAAATTAGAGTTATGTTATTCCGAATAAACTTATACAAAAGAAGCAATTGTTTTGTGACAAAATAAAAGTTCATAATAATTTGAAATAAATAATGTTTCAAACAGTCATAACAATTTGTATTAGTCAAGGCAACAGATTCAATTTTTAAATCTGTTACTTATTAACTTTTAGAATATTAATAAATTAGCATTACTTTATTCCAAATAAGATTGTTTCAATAGAAACAATTATTTTACGACAAAACAAATTGTCATAACGATTTGAAATAGATAATTATTCAAATACCCTTAACTACTTGAACTGGTTCAACAATATTTTATTCTGAATAAGCTGGTATGAACATCAATAATTGTTTTATGACAAAACAAAAGGTTATAATGATTTGAAATATATAATTGTTCAAATAATTATAACTATTTAAATTGGTTCAGTAAATGGATAATATCCTACTTAGTAATTTTTGAAATATTAATGAATTAGTATTATTTTATTCCAAATAGGCTTGTTTGATGACAAAACAAAAGTTCATAATGATTTGAATTAGACAATTGTTCAAACAGCCATAACTATTTGAGTTGATTCAATAAACTAATTTATTTTTTAAATCTCCAACTTCTCAATTTTTAAAATATTAATAAAGTATTATTATTTAATTTTGGATAAGCTTTTATGAATTGAATAATTGTTTTATGATAAGCAAAAGGCCATAACAATTTTAAATAGATAATTGTTCAAATAGTCATAACTATTTGAACTTGTTTGGTAGCAAATTTTTTTTTAATTCCTTGCTTATTAATTTTTTGGATGTTAATAAAATAGTATTATTTTATTTCGAATAAGCATGTATGAATTGAAATAATTATTTTATAACTAAAAAAAGAGTCATAACAATTTGAAATAGATAATTATTCTAATAGTCTTAACTATTTAAACTAGTTCGTCAAACACATTTATTTTTAAATCTCTTATTTATTAATTTTTAGAATATTATTAGTTTAGCAATATTTACTCCAAATAAGTTTGTATGAATAGAAACAATTGTTTAATGATAAAACAAAGCTCATACCAATTTGAGATAGATAATTGTTCAAATAATTATAACTATTTGAACCGGTCTAGTAAATAGATTTAGTTTTTAAGCTTATTAATTTTTGAAATATTAATAAATTAGTATTATTTTATTCTAAATAATTTTGTATGAATAGAAACAATTGTTTTACGATAAAACAAAATGTCATAATGATTTAAAATTGGTAATAGTTCAAATGGGCATGATTATTTGAACTTGTTTGGTAAACAGATTTATTTTTTAAACTTCCAACTAATTTTTTGAATATTAATAAATTAGTATTATTTTATTTCAAATAAACTTGTATGAATAGAAATATTTATTTTATGAAAAAACAAAAGATCATAACAATTTGAAATAAATAATTATTTAAATAGTCATAACTATTTGGACTCACTCGGTAAATAGATTTATTTTTAAAATCTTTTACTTATTAATTTTTGGAATTTTAATAAATTAATATTATTTTATTTTGAGTAAGCTTTTATGAATAAAAACAATTGGTTTATGACAAACTAAAAGGTCATAATGATTTGAAATAGATAATTGTTCAATAGTCAGAATTATTTGAATGTGTTCAAAAAATAGATTTATTTTTAAATTTTTGCTTATTAATTGTTGGATTATTAGTCAATTTATATTATTTTATTCGGAATAAGCTTGTATGAATAGGAACAATTGTTTTATAACAAAAAAAAGGTCATAACGATTTAAAATAGATAATTGTTCAAATAGTTATAACTATTTGAACTTGTTCGATAAATAGATTCATTTTTTAAATCTCTTACTCATTAATTTTTGGAATATTAATAAATTAGAATTATATTATTCTGAATAAGTTTGTACGAACAGCAACAATTGTTTTGTGACAAAACAAAAGGTCATAATGATTTGAAATAGATAATTGTTCAAACAGCCATAATTATTTGCATTGGTCAGGCCAACAAATACATTTCCTAAATCCTTTACTTATTAATTTTCAAAATATTAATAAATTAGCATTACTTTATTTCGAATAAGACTATATGAATAGAAACAATTGTTTTATGACAAAACAAATGCTCATAATGATTTAAAATAAATAATTATTCAAATAGTTATAACCAATTGAACTGGTTTGATAAACAAATTTATCTTTTAAATCTCTTATTAATTTTTAAAATATTATAAATTAATATTATTTGATTCCAAACAAACTTATATGAACAAAAACATTTGTTTTATGAGTAAACAAAAGGTAATAATTTTTTGAAATAAATAATTATTCAAATAATCATAATTATTTGAACTGGTTGGACAAACATAATTATTTTTTAAATCTCTTACTGAATAATTTTTGAAATATTAGTAAATTTGTTTTGTTTTATTTTGAATAGGTTAGTAAGCACTGAAAATTTGTTTTACGACAAACTAAAAGGCCATAACAATTTGCAATAGATAATTATTCATACATCCTTAACTATTTGAAGTGGTTTGGCAAAAAATTTTATTTTTTAAATCTCTTATTAATTGTCAGAATCTTATTAGATTAGTGTTATTTTATTTCAAATAAGCCTGTGTGAAAAAAATAATTATTTTATGACAAAACAAAAGGTTATAATGATTTGAAATATATAATTGTTCAAATAGTTATAATTATTTAAACTGGTTCAGTAAATAATTTTTTTTAAATCTCTAACTTTTAAAATTTTGAAATATTAAAAAATTAGTTTTATTTTATTACAAATAAACTTGGATGAGATGAAATAATTTCTTTATGACAAAACAAAAGGTAATGACAATTTAAAATAGATAATTCTTCATATAGTTTTAGTTGTTTTAACTGGTTCGGTAAACTGATTTATGTTTTAAATCTTTTAGTTATGATTTTTAGAATATTTTTAATTTTGTATTACTTTATTTCGAATAAACTTATATGAATGAAAATAATTATTTTATGACAAAACAAAATATTGTAATAATTTGAAATAGATAATTGTTCAAATAGTCATAACTATTTGAATTGGTTTAGTAAACATATTTATTTTTTGAATCTTATACTAATTCTTAAAATATTAATAAATTAGTGTTATTTTATATAAAATAAGCTTGTTTGTTCAAAACAATTGTTTTATGACAAAACGAAAGGTAATAACGATTTGAAATAGATAATTATTCAAATAGTTATAATTATTTGAAGTGATTCGATAAACTGTTTTATTTTTAAAATCTTTTACTTATTGATCTTTAAAATATTAATAAAGTAATATTATTTTATTTTGGATAAAGTTTTATGAACTGAAACAATTGTTTTATGATAAAACAAAAGTTCTTAATGATTTTAAATAGATAATTGTTCAAATAGTCATAACTATTTGAACCTGTTCGGTAAATCGATTTATTTTTTAAATCTCTTACATGTTAATTTTTCAAAAGTTAATAAATTAGTATTATTTTCTTCCAAATAAGCTTGTTTGAATTGAAACAATTATTTTATGACTAAACAAAAGGTTAGAACGATTTGAAATAGATAATTATTCTAATAGTGTTAACTATTTGAATTGATTTGGTAAACACATTTATTTTTTAAATCCCTTACTTATTAATTTTAAAAATAATATTAAATTAGTATTATTTTTATCCGAATCCAAAACAATTATTTTATGACAAAACAAAGATCATAATCATGTGAGATTGATATTTATTTAAATAGTCATAACTATTTGAACTGGTTTAAAAAATAGCTTTAGTTTTTAAATCTCTTGCTTAATAATTTTTTAAATATTAATAAATTACTATTGTTTTATTTCGAATAAGTTTTTATAAACTGAAACAATTGTTTTATGATAAAACAAAAAGTCATAGCGATTTTAAATAGATAATTGTTTAAATAGTTATATTTATTTCAACTTGTTCAGTAAACATATTTAATTTTCAAAATTTTTTGCTTATTAATTTTTTGAAAGTTAATAAGTTAGTGTTATTTTATTCCAAATAAGCTTGTATGAACTAAAATAATTATTTTATGACTAAATGAAAGATCAAAATGATTTGAAATAGATAACTATTCTTATAGTCCTAACTATTTGAACTGGTTCGACAAACATATTTAATTCTAAATCTCTTACTTATTAATTTTTGGAATATTATTAAATTAATATTATTTTAATCCAAATATGCTTGTATGAAAAGAAACAATTGTTTTATGACAAAATAAAGATCATAATGATTTGAGATGGATAATTGTTCAAATAGTCATAACTATTTGAACATGTTCGGTAAACATATTTATTTTTTCAAATTTCTTGCTTATGAATTTTTCAAAAGTTAATAAATTAGTATTATTTTCTTCCAAATAAGCTTGTATGAATTGAAACAATTATTTTATAACTAAATAAAAGGTTAGAACGAGTTGAAATAGATAATTATTCTAATAGCCTTAACTATTCAAACTAATTCAGTAAACACATTTATTTTTTAAATATTTTACTTATTAATTTTTGAAATATTATTAAATTAGTATTATTTTTATCCTAATCAACTTATATGATCAAAAACAATTACTTTATGACAAACCAATTATCATAATGATTTAAGATTGATATTTGTTTAAATAGTCATAACTATTTGAACTGGTTAAAAAATAGCTTTAGTTTTTAAATTTCTTACTTAATAATTTTTAAAATATTAATAAAATATTATTATTTTATTTCAAGTAAGTTTTTATGAACTGAAACAATTGTTTTATTACAAAACAAAAGGTTTTAACAATTTTAAATAGATAATTGTTCAAATAGTCTTATCTATTTGAACTTATTCAGTAAACAGATTTAATTTTTTAAATTTCTTGGTTACTAACTTTTCAAAAGTTAATAAATTAGTAATATTTTATTCTGAATAAACTTATATAAACTGAAATAATTGTTTTATGACTAAACAAAAGTTCAAAACGATTTGAAATAGATAATTATTCTAATAGTCCTAACTATTTGAATTGGTTTAGCAAATGTATTTGTTTTTTAAATCTCTTATTTATTAAGTTTTGGAATATTATTAAATCAGTATTATTTTAATCCGAAATGCTTGTATGAAAAGAAACAATTGTTTTATGACAAAATAAAGTTCACAACAATTTGAGATAGATAATTGTTCAAATAATCATAACTATTTTAATTGGTTAAATAAACAGATTTAGTTTTTAAATCTCTTATAAATTTTCAAAATATCAATAAATCAGTATTATTTTATTTTCAATAATTTTGTATGAACATAAACAACTTTTTTATGACAAAACAAAAGGTCATAACAATTTGAAATAGATAATTGTTTAAGTGGACATGACTATGTCAACTTGCTTGGTAAACAAATTTATTTTTTAAATCTCCTACCTATTAAATTGCAGAATATGTATGAATAGAAATACTTTTTCTATGACAAAACAAAAGTTCATAACAATTTAAAATAGATAACTGTTCAAGTGCATGTGACTATTTGAATTTGTTCGGTAAACAAATTTATTTTTTTAAATCTCCTACCTATTAAATTGCAAAATATTAATAAATTAGTATAATTTTATTTAGAATAAACTTGTTTGAATAGAAATAATTATTTTATGATAAAACAAAATAGCATAACTATTTGAAAAAAATAATTGTTCAAATAGTCATAACTATTTTAACTTGCTCAGTAAACATATTTATTTTTTAAAATATTTAACTTATTAATTTTGGAATATTAATAAATTAGTATTATTTTATTTTGAATAAGCTTGTATGAATAGAAACAATTGGTTTATGACAAAACAAAAGGTCATAACTATTTGAAATAGATAATTGTTCAAATAAATAAATAGTCATAATTATTTGAATAGGTTCAAAAATAGATTTATTTTTTTTATATTGACTTATTAATTTTTGGAATATTGAAAAATTTAATTATTTTATTTGGAATAAGCTTGTATGAATAGAAACAATTGTTTATGACAAAATAAAAGGTCATAATGGTTTGAAATATATAATTGTTCAAATAATCATAACTAATTGAACTTGTTCAGTAAGTAGATTCATTTTCTTAAATCTCTTACTCATTAAATTTTAGAATATTAATAAATTAGTTTTATTTTATTTAGAATAAGCCTATATAAACTGATACAATTATTTCATAATGAAACAAAAGGTCATAACAATTTGAAATAGATAATTATTTAAATAGTTATGATTATTTGAACTTGTTCGATAAACAAATCTATTTTAAAATCTTTTACTTATTAATTGGCAAAATATTAATAAATTCATATTATTTTAATCCAAATAAGTTTGTGTGAAGAAAAACAATTGTTTTCTGATAAAACAAAAGGTCATAACAATTTGAAATAAATAATTTTTTAAATAGTCATAACTATTTGAACTTATTAGGTAAAAAGATTTATTGTTTAAATATTTTACTTATTAATTTTATTTGAAATAAGCTTGCATGAATAGAAAAAATTTGTTTTATGACAAAATAAAAGGGTGATAGCAATTTGAAATAGATAATTGTTCAAATAGTCATAACTATTTGAACTTGTTCAATAAATAAATTAATTTTTTAAATCTCTTAGTTATTAATTTTTGAAATATTAATAAATTAGAATTATATTATTTCGAATATGCTTGTACAAACAGAAACAATTATTTTTGTGATAAAACAAAAGGTCATAATGATTTAAAATAGATAATTATTTAAACAATCATAACTACACTGGTCAGGCCAATAGATTTGTTTTTTAAATCTGTTACTTATTAACTTTTAGAATATTCATAAATTAGCATTATTTTATTCTGAATAAGACTATATGCATAGAAACAATTATTTTATGACAAAACAAATGGTCATAATGATTTGAAATAAATAATTGTTCAAATAGTTATAACTAATTGAACTGGTTTAGTAATAGATTTTATTTTTTAAATCTTTTACTTTTTAATTTTCAAAATACTAATAAATTAATGTTGTTTTATTTCAAACAAACTTATATGAAAAAAAAAAACGTTTGTTTTATGAATGAACAAAAACATTTGTTTTATGTCATAACGATCTGAAATAAATAATTGTTCAAATAGATATAATTATTTGAACTAGCTTGGCAAACAGAATTATTTTTTAAATCTCTTACTTATTAATTTTTGAAATATTAATAAATTTGTTTTATTTTATTCTAAATAAGTTACTAAGAACTGAAAAATTGTTCTACGGCAAAATAAAAGGTCATAACAATTTGAAATAAAGAATTGTTCATATAACCTTAACTATTTGAACTGGCTTGGCAAACAAATTTTATTTTTTAAATCTCTTAGTTATTAATTTTTAGAATATTATTACATTAGTATTATTTTATTTTGAATAAACTTGTGTGAATAGAAATAATTGTTTTATGACATAACAAAAGTTTATAATAATTTGAAATATATAATTGTTCAAATAGTCATAACTATTTGAAATGGTTTAGTAAATAGATTTATTTTTAAAAGCTTTTACATATTAATTTTTGAAATATTAGTAAATTAGTATTATTTTATTTTGAATAAGCTTGAATGATTAAAAACATTTGTTATATGACCAAACAAAAGGTAATAATGATTTGAAATAGATAATTGTTGAAATGGCCCTAATTATTTGAAATTCGATAAACAGATTCATTTTTTAAATCACATACTTATTAATTTTTGAAATATTAATAAATTTGTATTATTTTATTTCAAATAAGCTTATATGAACTGAAACGATTGTTTTATGACAAAACAAAAGGTCAAAATGATTTGAAATAGATAATTGTTCATATAATTTAAATGTTTGAACTACTTTGGCAAACAGATTTATTTATTTAAATCTCTTTGTTATTAATTTTTGAAATATTATTAAATTAATATTATTTTATTTCGAATAAGCATATGTGAACTGAAACAATTATTTTATAGTAGAACAAAAGATTATGAGGATTTGAAATAGGTAATTATTCAAATAGAAATTGGTTCGGTAAACAGATTTATTTTTTAAATCTCCTACTTATTAATTTTTTAAATATTAATAAATTAGTATTATTTTATTTCAAATAAGTTTATATGATGAAAAACAATTGTTTTATGACAAAACAAAAGTTCATAATGATTTGAAATAGATAATTGTTGAAATGGCCAAAATTATTTGAACTGATTCGGTAAACAAATTCACTTTTTAAATAAGTTACTTATTAATTTTAGGAATATTATAAATTATTATTATTATTATTATTATTATTTTATTTCAAATAAGCTTGTAAGAACTAAAACAATTGTTTTAAGACAAAACAAAAGGTCATTACAATTTGAAATAGATAATTGTTCAAATGACCAAAATTATTTTAACTGATTTAGTAAACAAATTTATATTTTAATTCTCTTATTAATTTTAGAAATATTAATAGATTAGTATTATTTTATTTCATATAAGCTTGTATTAACTAAAACGATTATTTTATGGCAAAACAAAAGGTCATAATGATTTTAATAAGTAATTGTTCAAATAGTCATAACTATTTGAGTTTATTTGGTAAACATATTTATTTTTTCAAATCTCTTACTTATTAATTTTTTGAATGTTAATATATTAGGATTATTTTATTTCGAATAAGCTTGTATGATATGAAACAAATATTTTATGACTAAAACAAGGTCAAACAATTTCAAATAAATAATTATTCTAATAGTTTTAACTATTCGAAAACACATTTATTTTTTAAATCTCTTATTAATTTTTGAAATACTAATAAATTAGTATTATTCTATTTTGAATAAGCTTGTCTAATAAAAAACAATTGGTTTATAACAAAATAAAAGGTTAGAATGATTTGAAATAGATAATTGTTCAAATGACCATAATTATTTTTACTAATTCAGTAAACAATTTTATTTTTTAAATCTCTTATTAATTTTAGAATATTAATAAATTAATATTATTTTATTTGTTTAAGCATGTACTAATTGAAACAATTGTTTTATGACAAAACAAAAGGTCATAATGATTTCAAATAGATAATTGTTCAAATAGTAATGATTATTTGAACTTATTCAATAAATAGATTTTATTTTTTTAAATCTCTTTCTTATTAATTTTTAAATTTTAATAAATTAGTATTAATTTATTCCAAATAAACTTGTATGAACTAAAACAATTGTTTTATGACTAAACAAAAGGTCAAAATGATTTGAAATAGATAATTGTTCTAATAGTCTTAACCTATGAACTGGTTTGATAAATAAATATATTTTTTAAATCTCTTACTTATTAATTTTTGAAATATTATTAAATTTGTATTATTTTAAACCAAATAAGCTTGTACGAAAAAAAATTTTGTTTTATGATAAAAAAAGGTCATAAAGATTTGAAATTGATAATTGTTCATATAGTCTTAATTATTTGAACTGGTTCAGTAACTAGATTAATTTTTTAATTTTCTTGGTTATTAAGTTTCAAAATATTATTAAATTAGTAATATTTCATTATGAATAAAATAGTATGAATAGAACCAATTGTTTGATGACAAAACAAATGGTTATAAAGATTTAAAATAGATAATTATTACAAATAGTCAAAACTATTTGAAATGGTTTGGTAAATAGATTTACTTTTTAAATCTCTTATTGATTAATTTTCTAAATATTAATAAATTAGTATTATTTTATTTCAAACAAACTTATATGAATAAAAACAATTGTTTTATGACAAAACAAAAAGTGATAATGATTTGAAATAGGTAATTGTTTAAATAGTTATAATTATTTGAACTGGTTTGGTAAATAGAATTATTTTTTAAATCTTTTAGTTATAAAATTTTGAAATATTAACAAATTAGTTTTATTTTATTCCAAGTAAACTTATATGAGCTGAAATAATTGTCTTAAAACAAAATAAAAAGGTCATAATGATATGAAATAGATAATTATTCATATAGTTTTAACTGTTGGAACTAGTTCAACAAACAAATTTATGTTTTAAAGCTCTTAGTTATGAATTTTCAAAATATTATTACATTAGTATTATTTTATTTTGAATAAACTTGTGTGAACAAAAATAATTATTTTACGCAAAACAAAAGGTTATAAAAATTTGAAATAGATAATTGTTCAAATAGTCATAATTATTTAAACTAGTTCGGTAAATAGATTTAATTTTTAAATCAATTACTAATTCATGAAATATTAATAAATTGGTATTATTTTATTTTAAATAAGTTTGTATGTTGAAAAGCAATTTTTTATGACAAAACGAAAAGTATTAACAATTTTGTTCAAATGGCTATAATTATTTGAACTGATTTGGTAAACTAATTTATTTTGTTAAATTTCTTACTTACTAATTTTTGAAATATTAAAAAAAGTAGTATTATTTTATTTTGGATAAGCTTTTATAAACTAAAACAATTGTTTTATGATAAAACAAAAGTTCATAATAATTTCAAATAAAATTGTTCAAATAATCATAACTATTTGAACTTGTTCAGTAAACAAATTTATTTTTTCAAATCTTTTGCTTATTAATTGTTTGAATGTTAATAAATTAATGTTTATTCCGAATAAGCTTTTATGAACTAAAACAATAGTTTTACGACTAAACAAAAAGTTAAAAGAACTTGAAATAGATAATTATTCTAATAGCCTTAACCATTTCAACTGATTTGGCAAACATATTTATTTTTTAAATCTCTTACTTATTGATTTTTGAATTATTATTAAATTAGTATTATTTTTATTTGAATAAGCTTATATGGTTAGAAACAAATTTTTTTTTACAAAACAAAGATCATAAAATTTGAGATTGATATTTGTTCAAATGGTCATAACTAATTAAACTAGTTCGGAATATAGGTTTAGTTTTTAAATCTCTTACTTAATAATTTTTGAAATATTAATAAAGTAGTTTTATTTTAGTTTGGACAAATTTTTATAAACTGAAACAATTGTTTTATGGCAAAAGAAAAAGGTCATAATGATTTTAAATAGATAATTATTCAAATAGTCATATCTATTTAAGCTTGTTCGATAAAAATATTTATTTTTTTTAAATCTCTCACTTATTAATTTTTTGAATTTTAATAAATTAATATTATTTTATTCCGAATAAGATTGTATGAACTGAAATAATTATTTTATGACTAAACAAAAGGTCATAATGATTTGAAATAGATAATTGTTCTAATAGTTTTAACTATTTGAACTGGTTGAGCAAAACACATTTATTTTTTATTATTAAATTAGTATTATCTTAATCTGAATAAGCTTATATGAAAAAAAAACAATTGTTCTATAACAAAATAAAGATCATAATGAATTGAGATATATAATTATTCAAAAAGTCATAACTATTTGAGCTAGTTTGATAAACAGATTTAGTTTTTAATAATCTTATTAATTTTCAAAATCTTAATGAATCAATATTATTTTATTGTAAATAATTCTGTATAAATAGAAACAATTGTTTTACTATAAAATAAAAGGTCATAATGATTTGAAATAGATAATTATTCAAATGAACATGACTATTTAAACTTATTTGGTAAACAGATTTATTTTTTAAATCTCCTACCTATTAATTTCTAGAATATTAATAAATTAGTATTATTTTATTCTGAATAAACTTGTACGAATAGAAAAAATTATTTTACGACAAAATAAAAGATCATAACTATTTGAAATAAATAACTGTTCAAACAGTCATAACTATTTGAGCTTGTTCAGTAAGCCTATATGAATTGATACAATTGTTTTATGATGAAACAAAAGGTCATAACGATTTGAAATAAATAATTACTAAAGTAGTTATGACAATTAGAACTTGTTCGGTAAACACATTTATATTTAAAATCTTTTACTCATTAATTATCAAAATATTAATAAATTAATATTATTTTAATCTGAATAAGCTTGTGTGAACAAAAACAATTATTTTATGAAAAAAAAAAGTCATAACGATTTGAAAAAAATAATTGTTCAAAAGTCATAACTACTTGAACTTATTTGATAAACAGATTTATTTTTTAAATCTTTTAATAATTAGTTGTCTAAATATTAATAAATTTATATTATTTTAATTGAAATAAGCTTGTATGAATAGAAAAAATTATTTTATGACAAAACAAAAGGTTATAGTGATTTGAAATAGATAATTATTCAAAGAGTAGTAACTATTCAACTTGATCGATAAACAGATTCAGTTTTTAAATCTCTTTCTTATTAATTTTTGAAATATTAATAAATTAGATTTATGTTATTTCAAGTCAGCTTGTACGAATAGAAACAATTATTTTCTAATAAAATAAAAGGTTATAACACTTTAAAATAGATATTGTTCAAACAGTTATAACTATTTGTATTGGTCAGTCCAATAGATTCATTTTTTAAATCCGTTACTGATTAATTTTTAGGATATTAACAAATTAACATTACTTTATTTTGAATAAGACTGTATCAATAGAAACAATTGTTTTATGACAAAACAAATTATTATAATAATTTAAAATAAATAATTGTTCAAATTATTATAACTATTTGAACTGGTTTGGTAAATGGACTTACTTTTTAAATCTCTTATTAATTTTCAAAATATTAATAAATTAATATTATTTTATTTCGAACAAACTTATATGAACGAAAACATTTGTTTTACGACAAAACAAAAGTTCATAATGGTTTGAAATATATAAATATCCATATAGCCTTAACTATTTGTATTGGTTCAGCAAAAAAATTTATTTTTTAAATCTCTTGGTTATTAATTTTTATAATATTATTAAATTAGTAATATTGTATTCCAAATAAGCTTGTATGAATGTAAATAATTGTTTTATGACAAAACAAAATGTTATAACGATTTGAAATATATAATTGTTCAAATAGTCATAACTATTTGAACTGATTCGATAAGCATATTTCCTTTTTAAATCTCCTACTTATTAATTTTTTAAATAGTAATAAATTATTATTATTTTATTCGAAACAAGCTTGTATGATGAAAACATTTGTTTTATGATAAAACAAAAGATCATAAATATTTGAAATAGATAATTATTCAAATGTTGAAATTATTTGAACTGATTTGATAAACTAATTTATTTTTTAAATCTTCAACTTCTTAATTTTTGAAATATTAATAAACTAATATTATTTTATTTTGGATAAGCTTTTATGAACTAAAACAATTGTTTTATGATAAAACAAAGGGTCATAACGATTTTAAATAGATAATTGTTCAAATAGTCATAACCATTTGAACTTATTCAGTAAACAAATTTATTTTTTTAAACTTCCTGCTTATTAATTTTCTAAATGTTAATAAAAGAGTATTATTTATTTTGAATAAGCATGTATGAACTGAAACAATTATTTTATGACTAAACAAAAGGTCAGAATAATTTGAAATAGATACTTGTTCTAATAGTCTTAACTATTTGAACTAGTTTAATAAACACATTGATTTTTTAAATCGCTTAATTATTAATTTTTAAAATATTATTAGTTTAGCAATATTTTACTCTGAATAAGCTTGTATGAATAGAAATAATTGTTTTATGACAAAATGAAGATCATAGTGATTAGAGATAGATAGTTGATCAAATAGTCATAACTAATTGAAATAATTTTGTAAACAAATTTAGTTTTTAAATCTCTTTTTAATTTTTGAAATATTAATAAATTAGTGTTATTTTATTTTGAATAATTTTGCTTGAATTAAAACAATTGTTTTACGATAAAATAAAAATGTCATAACGATTTGAAGTAGATAATAGATTAATTGGACATGATTGTTTAAATTTATTTGATAAACAGATTTATATTTTAAATCTCCAAATTATTAATTTTTAGAATATTAATAAATTAGTATTATTTTATTTCAAATAAACTTGTATGAATAAAAACAATTATTTTATGACAAAACAAAAGATTATAACAATTTGAAATAAATAATTATTTAAATAGTCATAACTATTTTAACTTGCTTGGTAAACAAATTTATTTTTTAAATCTTTTACTTATTAATTTTTGAAATTTTAATGAATTAGTATTATTTTATTTCGATTAAGCTTTTATGAATAAAAACAATGGGTTTATGACAAAACAAAAGGTCATAATGATTTGAAATACATAATTGTTCAAATAGTCATAACTATTTGAATGTGTTCAGAAAACAAATTTATTTTTAAAATTTTTACTTATTAATTTTTGGAATATTAATAAATTTAAATTATTTTATTCAAAATAAGCTTGATTGAACAAAATCAATTGTTTTATGTCAAAACAAAAGGTCATAATGTTTTGAAATAAATAATTGTTTAGCTAGTCATAACTATTTGAACTTATTCAGTAAATAGATTCATTTTTTATTTCTCTTACTCATTAATTTTTAGAATATTAATAAATTAGTATTATTTTAGTTTAAAAAAACTTATAAGAACTAAAACAATTGTTTTATTACAAAAGAAAAAGGTCATTGTGATTTGAAATAGATAATTATTCAAATAGTCATGACTATTTGAACTTGTTTAGTAAACATATTTATTTTTTAAAATCTTTTACTTTTTAATTGTCAAAATATTAATAAATTAGTATTATTCTAATCTGAATAAACTTGTATGAATAGAAACAATTCTTTTATTACAAAACAAAAAGTCATAACAAGTTGAAATAAATAATTGCACAAAATAGTCCTAACGATTTGAACTTATTCAATAAACATATTTATTTTTTAAATCTTTTACTTATAAATTTTCTTAATATTAATAAATTTGTATTATTTTATTTGAAATGAGCTTGTATGAATAGAAAAAAAATTCTTTTATAGCAAAACAAAAGGTTATAGCGATTTCAAATATATAATTGTTCAAACAGTCATAATTATTTAAACTTGCTCAGTAAATGATTCATTTTTTAAATCTCATTATTATTAATTTTTGGACTATTAATAAATTAGTATTATTTTATTCCCAATAAGCTTATATGAACTGAAATAATTCTTTTATGATAAAACAAAAGGTCATAACAATTTGAAATAAATAATTATTTAAATAATCATGATTATTTGATCTAGTTTGGTAAACATATTTATTTTTTAAAATTTTTACTTATTAATTGTTGAAATATTAATAAATTAGTATTGTTTTAGTCTAAAAAAGCTTGTATGAACATAAACAATTGTTTTATAACAAAATAAAAAGTCATAATGATTTGAAATAAATAATTGCTCATATAGTCATAACTATTTAAACTAGTTTGATAAATACATTTATTTTTTAAATCTCTTATTAATATTAGTAATATGAATAGATTAGTATTACTTTTTTTCGAACAAACTTATATGAACAAAAACATTTATTTTATGATAAAACAAATAGTCATAATGATTTGAAATAGACAATTGTTCAAATAGTCATAATTATGTTTGATTGGTTAGGTAAATAGAATTATTTTTTAAATCTCTTACATATTAATTTTTGAAATATTAGTAAATTCGTTTTATGTTATTCCAAATAAGCTAGCATAAATTAAAAAAAACTTATTTTATGACAAAACAAAAGGTCATAATGATTTGAAATAGATAATTGTTCATATAGTTTTAAATATTTGAACTGGTTCGATAGACAAATTTATTTTTTAATTCTTTTAGTTATTAATTATTGGAATATTATTGTATTAGTATTATTTTATTCCAAATAAGCTTATATGAACAAAAATAATTGTTTTATGACAGTACAAAAGGTTATAAGGATTTAAAGTTTACAATTGTTCAAATAATCATAGCTATTTGAACTAATTCGGTAAATAGATTTATTTTTTAGATCTTTTACATATTAATTTTTGAAAGATTAATTAGTATTATTTTATTTTGAATAAGCTTGAATGTTCAAATAAAATTGTTATATGACCAAACAAAAGGTAATAACTATTTGAAATAGTTAATTATTGGCATGGCCATAATTATTTAAACTTATTAGGTAAACAGATTTATTTTTTAAATCACTTACTTTTTACTTTTTGAAATATTAAAAAATTATTATTATTTTATTTTGAATAAGTTTGTATGAATTAAACAATTTTTTTATGACAAAATAAAAAGTCATAACAATTTGAAATAGATAATTGGTCATACAGTTTTAATTGTTTCAACTGCTTCAGCAAACAGATTAATTTTTTAAATCTCTTAGTTTTTAATTTTTAGAATATTATTAAATTAGTTTTATTTTATTTTGAATAAGTTTATATGAACTAAAACAATTATTTTATACCAGAACAAAAAGCTATAACAATTTGAAATTGATAATTGTTCAAATAAGAACTGGTTTGGTAAATAAATTTATTTTTTAAATCTCTTATTTATTAATTTTTGAAATATTAATAAATTAATATTATTTTATTTTGAATAGGCTTGTATGATGGAAAACAATTCTTTTATAACAAAACAAAATTTGTAATGAATTGAAATAGATAATTGTTCAAATGGCCAAAATTATTTGAACCAATTCGATACATTGACATATTATTTAAATCTCTAACTTATCAATTTTTGAGATATTAATAAAGTAATATTATTTTATTTCAGATAAGCTTTTATGAATTGAAACAATTGTTTTATGATAAAAGAAAAGGTCATATTTATTTTAAATAGGTAATTGTTCAAATAGCCATAACTATTTGAACTTGTTAGGCAAATAGATTTATTTTTTGAAATTTGTAGTTTATTAATTTTTTGAATGTCAATAAACTAGTATTATTTTATTTTGAATAAGCATGTATGAATTGAAAAAAATTATTTTATGACTAAATAAAAGGTCAGAACAATTTGAAATAGATAATTATTCTAATAGTCTTAATTATTTGAACTAGTTCGGCAAACACATTTATTTTTTAAATCTCTTACTTATTAATTTTTAGAATACTATCAAATTAGCAATATTTTACTCTGAATAAACTTTCATGAATATAAACAATTGTTTTATGACAAAACAAAGATTATAACGATTTGAGATAGATAATTGTTCAAATAATTATAACTATTAGAACTGGCTCGATAAACAAATTTAGTTTTTAAATCTCTTATCAATTTTCAAAATATTAATAAATTGGTATTATTTTATTTTGAATAAATTGTATGAATAGAAACAATTGTTTTACAACAAAATATAATGTCATAACGATTTGAAATAGATAATAGCTCAAATGGATATGACTATTTGAGCTTGTTTGGTGAACAAATTTATTTTTTAAATCTTCAACTTATAAATTTTTAGAATATTAATAAATTAGTATTATTTTATTTTGGAATAAACTTATATGAATAGAAACAATTGTTTTATGACAAAATAAAAGATCATAGTGATTAGGAATAAATAATTGTTCAAATTGTCATAAATAGTTGAACTCGTTTAGTAAAGATATTTATTTTGTTAAATCTTTTACTTACTAATTTTTGGAATTTTAATAAATTAGTATTATTTTATTCTAAATAAGTTTTTATGAATAGAAAAAATTGGTTTATGATAAAACAAAAGGTCATAATGATTTGAAATAGATAATTGTTAGAATAGTCATAACTATTTGAATGTGTTTAGAAAACATATTTACTTTTAAAATTTTTACTTATTAATTTTTCAAAATACTAATAAATTTATATTATTTTATTCAAAATAAGCTTGCATGAATAGAACCAATTTTTTTATGGCAAAACAAAATGTCATAATGTTTTGAAATAGATGGCAAAACAAAATATCATAATGTTTTGAAATAGATAACTGTTTAGATAGTCATAACTATTTGAACATGTTCAGTAAACATATTCATCTTTTATTCTCTTGCTCATTAATTTTTGGAATATTAATAAATTAGTATTATTTTATTTCAAATAAACTTATATGAACTGAAACAATTGTTTTATTACAAAACAAAAGGTCACAATGATTTAAAATAGATAATTATTCAAATAGTTAGGACTATTTGAACTTGTGCAAAAAAACATATTTGTTTCTTAAATCTTTTACTTATTAATTGTCAAAATATTAATAAATTAACGTTATTGTAATTTGAATAACCTTGTATTAACAAAAACAATTGTTTTATGACAAAACAAGAAGTCATAAGAATTTGAAGCAAATAATTGTTTAAATAGTCATAAAATTTGAACTTGTTGGGTAAACAAATTTATTTTTTAAATGTTTTACTAATTAATTTTCTTTATATTAATAAATTTGTATTATTTTATTCAAAATAAGCTTGTATCAACAGAAAAAATCATTTTATGACAAAACAAAAGGTTATAGCAATTTCAAAAAGATAATTGTTGAAATAGTCATAATTATTCAAACTTGTTCGACAAACAGATTCATTTTTTAAACTCTTAATTATTAATTTTTGTAATATTAATAACTTAGTATTATTTTATTTCAAATAAGCTTATATGAACTGAAATAATTTTTTATGACAAAACAAAAGGTCATAATGATTTGAAATAAATAATTATTCAAATAGTCATGACTATTTGATCTAGTTTAGTAAACATATTTATTTTTTACTTTTTCTACTTATTAATTGGTGAAATATTAATAAATTAGTATTATTTTAATTCGGATAGGCTTGTATGAATGGAAACAACTATTTTATAACAAAACAAAAAGTCATAACGATTTGAAATAAATAACTGCTCAAATAGTCATAACTATTTGAACTCATTTGATAAATAGATTTATTTTTTAAATCTCTTATTAATTTTTGAATATTAATATATTAGTATTACTTTATTCCAAACAAACTTATATAAACAAAAAAATTTGTTTTATGACAAGACAAAAGGTCATAACGATTTGAAATAGATAATCATTCAAATAGTCATAATTATTTAAACTGGGTAGCTAAATAAAATTATTTTAAAATCTCTTATTAATTTTTGAAATATTAATAAATTCATTTTATTTTATTCCAAATAAGTTAGTATGAATTGAAAAAAACTTATTTTATGACAAAACAAAAGGTCATGATGATTTGAAATAGATACTTGTTGATATAGTTTTAAATGTTTGAACTGTTTTAGCAAACAAATTTATTTTTTAATTCTCTTAGTTATTAATTTTTGGAATATTATTAGATTAGTATTATTTTATTTTGAATAAACTTGTATGAACAAAAATAATTGTTTTGTGATAGAAGAAAAGGATATAATGATTTGAAGTTTACAATTGTTCAAATAGTTATATATTTGAATTAGTTTAGTAAACAGATTTATTTTTGAAATCTCTTACTTATTAATTTTTGAAAGATTAACAAATTAGTATTATTTTATTTCAAATAGGCTTGAATGATCAAAAACAATTGTTATACGACGAAACAAAAAGCCATAATTTTTTATAAACAGATAATTGTTCATATAGTCTTAATTGTTTGAACTGCTTTGGCAAATAGATTTATTTTTTACCTCTCTTAGTTATCAATTTTTGGAATATTATTAAATTAGTATTATTTTATTCCAAAAAAGCTTATATGAACTGAAACAATTATTTTATAATAGAATAAAAGGTTATAATGATTGGAAATAGATAATTGTTCATATAAAAACTGGTTTAGTAAATAAATTTATTTTTTAAATCTCTTACTTATTAATTTTTGAAATATCAATAAATTAATATTACTTTATTCCAAATAGGCTTGTATGATGAAAAACAATTATTTTATGATTAAACAAAAGTTCGTAACAAATTGAAATAGATAATTGTTTAAGTGGCAATAATTATTTGAAGTGATTCAATTAATTGACTTATTTTTTAAATCTTTAACTTTTTAATTTTTGAAATGTTAATAAAGTAATATTATTTTATTTCGGATATACTTTTATGAATTGAAACATTCTTTTTATGATAAAACAAAATGTTATACTTCTTATAAATAGATAATTGTTTAAACAGTTATAACTATTTAAACTTGTTTAGTAAACAAATTTATTTTTTTTAAATTTCTTGTTTATTAATTTTTTGAATGATAATAAATTAGTATTATTTTATTTCGAATAACCATGTATGAACTGAAAAATTATTTTAAAACTAAACGAAAGGTCAAAATGATTTGAAATAGATAATTGTTTTAATAGTCTTAACTATTTAAACCTTTTCAACAAACACATTTGTTTTTTAAATCTCTTACTTATTAATTTTTAGAATATTATTAATTTTGTAATATTTTAATTCGAATAAGCTTGTATGAATAGAAATAATTGTTTTATGACAAAACAAAGATCATAACGATTTGAGATAGATAATTATTGAAATAGTCAAACTATTTGAATTGGTTTGATAAATAGATTTAGTTTTTAAATCTCTCGTTAATTTTTAAAATATTAATAAATTAGTACTATTTTATTCTTAATAGTTTTGTATAAATAGAAAAAATTGTTTTATGACAAAATAAAATATCATAACTATTTGAAATAGATAATAACTCAAATGGACATGACTATTTGAACTTGTTTGGTGCATAAATTTATTTTTCAAATCTATAATTCATTAATTTTTAGAATATCAATAAATTAGTATTATTTTCTTTCGAATAAAATTATATGAATAGAAACAATTGTTTTATGACAAAACAAAAAGATCATAACATTTGAAATAAATAATTATTCAAAGAGTCATAACTATTTGAACTCGCTAGGTAAACAAATTTATTTTTTTAAATCTTTTATTTATTAATTTTTGAAAGTTTAATAAATAAGTATTACTTTATTCTGAATAAGCTTTTATAAATAGAAACAATTGATTTATCACAAAATGAAAGGTCATAACGATTTGAAATAGATAATTGTTCAAATAGTCATAAGTATTTGAACGTGTTAAGAAAACATTTATATTTTTAAAAATTTTACTTATTAATTTTTGGAATATTAATAAATTTATATTATTTTATTCGAAATAAGCTTACATAAACAGAACCAATTGTTTTATGACAAAACAAAAGGTCATAATGTTTTGAAATAGATAATTGTTTAGATAGTCATAACTATTTGGAAATGTTTGATAAACAAATTAATTTTTTAATTCCCTTACTCATTAATTTTAGAATATTCATGAATTAGTATTATTTTATTTCAAATAAGCTTATATGAACTGAAATAATTGTTTTATTACAAAACAAAAGGTCACAATGATTTGAAATAGATAATTATTCAAATAGTCAAGACTATTTGAACTTGTTCAATAAACATATTTATTTTTTAAAATCTTTTACTTATTAGCTGTTGAAATATTTATAAATTAATATTATTTTAATACGAATAAGCTTGTATGAATAGAAAATAATTGTTTTACGACAAAACAAAAAGTCATAACAATTTGAAATAAATAATTGTTCAATTAGTCATAAGAATTTGAAGTTGTTTAGTAAACAAATTTAATTTTTAAATCTTTTACCTATTAATTGTTTTAATATTAATAAATTGTATTATTTTATTCATAATAAGCTTGTATGAATAGAAAAAATCATTTGGTGACAAAACAAAAAGTTATAGCAATTTCAAATAGATAATTATTCAAATAGTCATAATTATTTAAACTTATTCCGTAAATAGATTCATTTTTTAAATCTCTTAATTATTAATTTTTAAAATATTAATAACTTAGTATTATTTTATTTCAAATAAGTTGATATGAACTAAAATAATTTGTTTATAACAAAACAAAGGTTATAAAGATTTGAAATAAATACTCATTCAAATAGTCATAACTATTTGATCTAGTTTGGTAAACAATTTATTTTTTAAAATTTTGCTTATTAATTGTCAAAATATTAATAAATTAGTATTATTTTAATCTGAATAAATTTTTATGAATAGAAATTATTGTTTTGTAATAGAACAAAAAATTGTAACAATTTTAAATAAATAATTACTCAAATAGTCATAACTTTTTAAACTAGTTTGATAAACATATTTATTTTTAAAATCCATTATTAATTTTTGAAATATTAATAGATTAGTATTATTTTTTTCTAAACAAACTTATATGAATAAAAACATTTCTTTTATGACAAAACAAAAAGTCATAGCAATTTAAAATAAATAATTGTTCAAATAGTCATAATTATTTGAACTGGTTAGGTAAATAGATTTTTTTTTTTAAATATCTTACATATTAAATTTTGAAATGTTAATAAATTTTTTTTATTTTATTCTGAATAAGCTAGTATGAAGAGAAAAATTTGTTTTATGACAAAACAAAAACAATTTGAAATAAATAATTGTTCATATAGTCTTAACTATTTGTACTAGTTTGACAAACAAATTTCTTTTTTAAATCTCTTAGTTATTAATTTTTGGAATATTTTTATATTAGTATTATTTTATTTCAAATAAGCTTGTATGAATAGAAATAATTATTTTATAATAGAACAAAAGGTTATAACGATTTGAAGTATACAATTATTTAAATAGTCATAATTTTTAAACCAGTTCAGTAAATAGATTTATTTTTTTAAATCTCTTACTTATTAATTTTTGAAAGATTAATAAATTACTATTATTTTATTTTGAATAAACATATATGATTAAAAAAATTGTTATATGACCAAAAAAAAGGTAATAATGATTTGAAATAGATAATTGTTGAAATGGCCATAATTATTTGACTTGATTTGGTAAACAAATTCACTTTTTAAATCACTTATTAATTATTGAAATATTAATAAATTAGTATTATTTTATTTTAACCAAGCTTGTATGAATTCAAACAATTGTTTTATGACAAAACAAAAGGTCATAATGATTTTAAATAGATAATTGTTCAAATAGTCTTAATTATTTGAATTTGTTCGATAAACAAATTTATTTTAAACTCTTGCTTATTAATTTTTGAATTATTAAGAAATTAGTGTTATTTTATTTTGGATAAGCTTTTATGAACTAAAACAATTGTTTTATGTCAAAACAACTGGTCATAATGATTTTAAATAAATAATAGTTTAAATAGTCATCACTCTTTGAACTTATTTGGTAAACAGATTTTTTCATATCATTTCCTTTTTAATTTTCTGAATGTTAATAAATTTTGATTATTTTATTTTGAATAAACTTGTAAAATATGAAACAAATATTTTATGACTAAACAAAAGGTCAGAATGATTTAAAATAGATAGTTATTCTAATAGTTTTAACTATTCGAATTGACTCGACAAACACATTTATTTTTTAAATCTCTTATTAAATTTTGAAATATTATTAGATTAGTATTATTTTTAACGAAATAAGTTTCTATGATCAGAAACAATTGTTTTATGATAAAACATAGATCTTAACGATTTGAGATTAATAATTGTTTAAATAGTCATAACTATTTGAACTGGTTCGATAAACATATTTATTTTTTAAATCTCTTACTTATTAATTTTAGAAATATTAATAAATTAATATTATTTTATTTCGAATAAGCTTGTGTGATAAAAAACAATTCTTTTATGACAAAACAAAAGTCATAACGATTTGAAATAGATAATCGTTGAAATGGCTATAATTATTTTAACTAATTCAATAAACTAATTTATTTTTTAAGTTTCTTACTTATTATTTAGTAAGTATTAATAAATTAATATTATTTTAATCCAATAAGCTTATATTAATTGAAACAAGTGTTTTATGAGAAATCAAAAAGTTATAACGATTTTAAATTAACAATTGTTAAAATAGTAATAACTATTAGAACTTGTTCGATAAACAGATTTATTTTCTTAAATCTATTTCTTATTAATTTTTTGAATGTTAATAAATTAGTATTAATTTATTCTCAATAAGCTTGTATGAATTGAAACAATTGTTTTATGACTAAACAAAATATCACAACGATTTCAAATGGATAATTGTTCTAATAATCTTAACTATTTGCACTGATTCAGTAAATAAATTTATTTTTTAAATCTCTTACTTATTAATGTTTGAAATATTATTAAATTAGCATTATTTTAATCAGAATAAGCTTGTATGAATAAAACAATTGTTTTACGACAAAAGAAAAAGGTCATAACGATTTGGAATAGATAATCGTTCATATAGTCTTAACTATTTGAACTGGTTCGATAATTATATTTATTTTTTTAAATTTTTTGGTTATTAAGTTTTGGAATATTATTAAATTAGTATTATTTTATTCTAAATAAAATAGTATGAATAGGACCAATTATTTGATGACAAAACAAAAAGTTATAATGATTTAAAATAGATAATTATTCAAATAGTCAAAACTATTTGAAATGGCTTAGCAAACAGATTTACTTTTTAAATCTCTTACTAATTAATTTTCTAAAATATTAATAACTTAGTATTATTTTATTTCGAATAAACTTATATTAAGAAAAAGCAATTGTTTTATGACAAAACAAAAGATTATAACAATTTGAAATAAATAATTATTCATATAGTTCAACTATTTGAACTAGTTCAGCAAATGGATTTATTTTTTAAATCTCTTAATTATTAATTTTTAGAATATTACTAAATTAATATTATTTTATTTCGAATAAGCTTATATAAACAGAAAACAATTGTTTTATGATAGAACAAAAACTTATAACAATTTGAAATAAAGAATTGTTCAAATGGTCATAACTATTTGAATTGGTTTGGTAAATAGATTTTATTTTTCAAATCTCTTGTTAATTATTGAAATATTAGTAAATTAGTATTATTTTATTTCGAATAAGCTTCTATATTGAAAAGCAATTGTTTTATGAGAAAACAAAAGATAACAACAATTTGAAATAGATAGTTGTTTAAATGGCCATAATTATTTGAACTAATTCAGTAAACTGATTTATTTTTTAAATCACTTACTTATTAACTTTTGAAATATTAATACAATTTTATTTTATTTGAGATAAGCTTTTATGAACTAAAACAATTGTTTATGACAAAACAAAAGTCATAACAATTTAAAGTAGATAATTGTTGAACAGGTTTGATAAAAAGATTTATTTTTTAAATCTATTATTAATTTTTGTAATATTAATATATTAGCATTATTTTATTCCAAACAAACTTATATGAATAAATATATTTGTTTTATGACAAAACCAAAGGTGATAATGTTCAAATAGTCATAATTATTAGAATCAATTAGGTAAATAGAATTATTTTTTAAATCTCTTACTTATTAATTTTTGAAATATTAATAAATTCATTTTACTTTATTCTAAATAAGCTACTATGAATTGAAAAAATTGTTTTATGGCAAAAGAAAAGGTCATAATGATTTGAAATAAATAATTGTTCATATAGTCTTAACTATTTAAACTGGTTCAGCAAACAAATTTAATTTTTAAATCTCTTAGTTATTAATTTTCAGAATATTATTAGATTACTATTATTTTATTTCAAATAAGCTTGTATAAACATAAATAATTGGTTTTATGACAGAACAAAAGGTTTATTTTTTTAAATAGTTGATTTAAATATACAATTGTTCAACTATTTGAATTGGTTCGGTGAACAGATTTATTTTTTAAATCTCTTACTTATTAATTTTTGAAAGATTAATCAATTAGTATTATTTTATTTTGAACAACCTTGTATATAAAAAACAATTCTTATATGACTAAACAAAGTATAATAACAATTTGAAATAGATAATTATTGAGATGGCCACATCTATTTGAGCTTGTTTGATAAACATTTTTTTTTTTAAATCTCTTGCTTATTAATTTTTTGAATTTTAATAAATTACTATTATTTTATTCCGAATAAGCTTGAATAAATTGAAATAATTGTTTGTTAACTAAACAAAAGGTTAGAATGATTTGAAATAGATAATTGTTCTAATAGTTTTAATTATTTGAATTGGTTTGGAAAAACTCATTTATTTTTTATTATTAAATTAGTATTATTTTAATCTAAATAGGCTTATATGAAAAGAAACAATTGTTCTATGACAAAATAAACATCATAATGATTTGAGATATATAATTGTTCAAAAAGTCTTAACTATTTGAACTAGTTCGATAAACAGATTTAGTTTTTAATAGTCTTATTAATTTTCAAAATCTTAATGAATCGATATTATTTTATTCTGAATAACTCTGTATGAACAGAAACAATTGTTTTACGACAAAACAAAAGGTCATAACGATTTGAAATAGATAATTTTTCAAATGAACATGACTATTTTAATTTATTTGGTAAACATATTATTTTTTAAGTCTCCTACCTATTAATTTTTAGAATATTAATAAATTAGTATTATTTTATTTCAAATAAACTTTTATGAATAAAAATAATTGTTTTATGACAAAATAAAAGATCATAACTATTTGAAATAAATAATTGTTCAAACAGTCATAACTATTTGAGCTTGTTCAATAAATAGATTCATATTTTAAATCTCTTACTCATTAATTTTGGAATATTAATAAATTAGAATTATTTTATTTTGAATAAGCCTATATGAATTGATACAATTGTTTTATGACGTAGCAAAAGGTCATAACATTTGAAACAGATAATTATTCAAGTAGTTATAACTATTAGAACTTATTCGGTAAACATATTTATTTTTAAATCTTTTACTTATTAATTGGCAAAATTTTAATAAATTAATATTATTTTAATCCGAATAAGCTTGTATGAACAAAAACAATAGTTTTATGACAAAACGAAAAATCATAACGATTTGAAATAAATAATTGTTCAAATAGTCATAACTATTTAAAATTATTTGATAAACAAATTTATTTTTTAAATCTTTTACTAATTAGTTGTCTAAATATTAATAAAATTGTATTATTTTAATTGAAATAAGTTTGTATGAATAGAAAAAATTATGTTGTGACAAAATAAAAGGTTATAGTAATTTTAAATAAATAATTGTTCAAAGACTCATAACTATTTGAACTTAATTGATAAACATATTCAGTTTTTAAATCTCTTACTTATTAATTTTTTGAATATTAATAAATTAGATTTATGTTATTCCAAGTTAGCTTGTATGAACAAAAACAATTATTTTGTAACAAACAAAAGGTTATAACACTTTGAAACAAATAATTGTTCAAACAGTTATAACTATTTGTATTGGTCAGGCCAACAGATTCATTTTTTAAATCCGTTACTTGTTAATTTTTAGGGTATTAACAAATTAGCATTACTTTATTTCAAATAAGATAGTATCAATAGAAAAAATTATTTTATGACAAAAAAAATGGTTATAATGATTTGAAATAAATAATTGTTCAAATTGTTATAACTATTGAACTGATTTGGTAAATAGATTTACTTTTTAAATATCTTATTAATTTTTAAAATATTAATAAATTAATATTATTTTATTTTGAACAATTTTATATGAGCAAAAACATTTGTTTTAAGACAAAACAAAAGGTCATAATGGTTTGAAATAGATAATTATTCATATAGCCTTAACTATTTGAATTGGTTTGATAAACAAATTTGTTTTTTAAATCTCTTAGTTATTTATTTTCATAATATTATTAGATTAGTATTATTGTATTCCGAATAAGCTTGTATGAACATAAATAATTGTTTTATGACAAAACAAAAGGTTATAATGATTTAAAATATATAATTGTTCAAATAGTCATAACTATTTGAACTAGTTCTGTGAGCATATTTATTTTTTAAATCTCCTACTTATTAATTTTTAAAATATTAATAAATTAGCATTATTTTATTTAGAATAGGCTTGTATGATAAAAAAAATAATTGCTTTATGACAAAACAAAAGATCATAAAGATTTGAAATAGATAATTATTCAAATGGTAATAATTATTTGAACTGCTTCAATAAACTGATTTATTTTTTAAAATCTTTAACTTCTCAATTTTTGAAATATTAATAAAGTAATATTATTATATTTTGGATAGGCTTTTATGAATTAAAACAAATGTTTTATGATAAAACAAAGGGTTGTAACAATTTTAAATAGATAATTGTTCAAATAGTCATAACTATTTGAACTTGTTTGATAAACAAATTTATTTCTTTAAACTTCTTGCTTATTAATTTTTTGAATGTTAATACAAGAGTATTATTTTATTAAGAATAAGCATGTATGGACTGAAGCAATTATTTTATGATTAAACAAAAGGTTAGAACAATTTGAAATAGATAATTGTTCTAATAGTCTTAACTATTTTAATTGGTTCAGTAAACACATTGATTTTTTAAATCTCTTACTTATTAATTTTTAAAATATTATTAGTTTAGCAATATTTTACTTTGAATAAGCTTGTATGAATAGAAACAATTGTTTTATGATAAAACAAAGATCCTAATGATTTGAGATAGAATAGTCATAACTATTTGAACTAATTTTGTATACAAATTTAGTTTTTAAACCTCTTATTAATTTTTGAAATATTAATAAATTAGTATTATTTTATTTTGAATAATAATGCATGAATAAAAATAATTGTTTTATGACAAAATAAAATGTCATAACGATTTCAAATAGATAATAGCTCAAATGGACATGACTGTTTAAATTTATTTGATAAATAGATTATTTTTTAAATCTCCAAATTATTAATTTTTAAAACATTAATAAATTAGTATTATTTTATTTCAAATAAACTTGTATGAATAGAAACAATTATTTTATGACAAAACAAAAGATTATAATAATTTGAAACAAATAATTGTTTAAATAATCATAACTATTTGAACTCGCTCGGTAAATAAATTTATTTTTAAAATTTTTACTGATTAATTTTTTGGAAGTTTAATAAATAAGTATTATTTATTCCAAATAAGCTTTTATGAACAAAATCAATGGGTTTATGACAAAACAAAAGTCATAACGATTTGAAATAGATTATTGTTCAAATAATCATAACTATTTGAATGTGTTCAGAAAATAGATTTATTTTTAAAATTTTTACTTACTAATATTTGGAATATTAATAAATTTAAATTATTTTATTTGGAATAAGCTTGCATGAACAGAACCAATTGTTTTATGATAAAACAAAAAGTCATAATGTTTTGAAATAGATAATTGTTTAGATAGTCAAAACTATTTGAACTTTTTTAGTAAATAGATTCTTTTTTTAATTCTTTTACTCATTAATTTTTGGAATATTAGTAAATTAGTATTATTTTAGTTCAAGCAAACTTACATGAACTGAAACAATTATTTTATTACAAAAGAAAAAATGTCATTATGATTTGAAATAGATAATTATTCAAATAGTCATGACTATTTGAACTTGTTCTGTAAACATATTTATTTTTTAAAAATCTTTTACTTATTGTTGAAATATTAATAAATTAGTATTATTTTAATCCGAATAAACTTGTATGAATAGAAACAATTGTTTTATGACAAAACAAAAAGTCATAACAAGTTGAAATAAATAATCACACATATAGTCATAATGATTTGAACTTATTCAGCAAACAAATTTATTTTTTAAATCTTTTACTTATTAATTGTCTTAATATTAATAAATTTGTATTATTTTTTTTAAATAAGCTTGTATGAACAAAAAAAATTCTTTTATAACAAAACAAAAGGTTATACCGATTTCAAATAGATAATTGTTCAAATGCCATAATTATTTAAACATGTTCAATAAACAGATTCATTTTTTAAATCTCTTTATTATTAATTTTTGGATTATTAATAAATTAGTATTATTTGATTCCCAATAAGCTTATATGAACTAGAACAATTCTTTTATGACAAAACAAAAAGTCATAACGATTTGAAATAAATAATTATTCAAATAATCATGATTATTTGATTTAGTTCGGCAAACATATTTATTTTTAAAATTTTTTACTTATTAATCGTTGAAATATTAATAAATTAGTATTATTTTAATCTGAATAAGCTTGCATAAACAAAAACAATTATTTTATAATAAAACAAAATATTATAATGATTTGAAATAAATGATTACTTAAATAGTCTTAACTATTTAAACTAGTTTGATAAATAGATTTTTTTTTAAATCTTTGATTAATATTCAAAATATTAATGGAATTGTATTACTTTATTCTGAACAAACTTATATGAACAAAAACATTTGCTTTATGACAAAATAAAAGGTCATAATGATTTGAAATATATAATTGTTTAAATAGCCATAATTATTTGAACTAGTTAGGTAAATAAAATTATTTTTTAAATCACTTACTTATTAATTTTGAAATAGTAATAAATTCATTTTATTTTATTCCAAATAAGCTAATATGAATTAAAAAAAAACATATTTTATGACAAAATAAAAGGTCATAACAATTTGAAATAGATAATTGTTCATATAGTCTTAAATATTTGAACTAATTCGGCAAACAATTTTTTTTTAATTTTCTTAGTTATTAATTTTTGGAATATTGTTAGATTAGTATTATTTTATTTTGAATAAGCTTGTATGAACAAAAATAATTGTTTTATAACAACACAAAAGGTTATAAGGATTTGAAGTTTACAATTGTTCAAGTAGTTATAACTATTTGAGATAGTTCGGTAAATAGGTTTATTTTTTAAATCTATTAGTTATTAATTTTTGAAAGATTAATAAAGTAGTATTATTTTATTCCAAATAAGCTTGAATTTTCAAATATAACTGTTATATGACCAAAAAAAGGGTAATATCGATTTGAAATAGATAATCGTTGGCATTGCTATAATTATTTGAACTAATTCGGTAAATAGGTTTACTTTTTAAATCACTTATTAATTTTCAAAACATTAATAAATTATTATTAGTTTATTTTGAATAAGCTTGTATGAACTGAAACAATTATTTTATGACAAAACAAAAGGTTTTAATAATTTGAAATAGATAGTTGTTTATATAGTCTTAATTGTTTGAATTGCTTCGATAAACAGATTAATTTTTTAAATCTCTTAGTTGTTAATTTTTGGAATATTATTAAATTAGTATTATTTTATTATGAATAAGTTTATATGAACTACAACAATTATTTTATGACAAAACAAAAGGTTATAACAATTTGAAATAGATAATTGTTCAAATAGGAGTTGGTTTGGTAAATAGATTTATTTTTTAAATCTCTTACTTTTTAATTTTTGAAAATTAATAAATTAATATTATTTTATTCTGAATAGGCTTGTATGATGAAAAATAATTATTTTATAACAAAACAAAAGTTTGTAACAATTTGAAATAGATAATTGTTCAAATGGCTAAAATTATTTGAACCAGTTCAATAAACTAACTTATTTTTTAAATCTCTAACTTATCAATTTTTCAAATATTAATAAAGTAATATTATTTTATTTTCGATAAGCATTTACGAACTGAAATAATTGTTTTATGATAAAACAAAAGGTCATATTTATAATAAATAGATAATTGTTCAAATAGCCATAACTATTTGAACTTGTTCAGTAAACAGATTTATTTTTTAAAATTTTTTGTTTATTAATTTTTAAATGTTAATAAATTAATATTATTTTATTTCGAATAAGCATGTGTGAACTGAAAAAATTATTTTATGACTAAACAAAAGGTCATAACGATTTGAAATAGATAATTATTCAAATAGTCTTAATCATTTGAATTGGTTCGGCAAACACATTTATTTTTTAAATCTGTTATTAATTTTTAGAATACTATTAATTTAGCAATAATTTATTGCAAATAAGCTTGTATGAATATAAACAATTGTTTTATGACAAAACAAAAATCATAACATTTTGAGATAGATAATTGTTCAAATAATCATAACTATTAGAACGAGTTCGATAAATAGATTTAGTTTTTAAATCTCTACTTAATTTTCAAAATGTTGATAAATTTTTATTATTTTATTTTGAATAATTTTGTATGAATAGAAACAATTGTTTTACGACAAAACAAAATGTCATAATGATTTGAAATAGATAATAGCTCAAATGGATATGATTATTTGAACTTGTTCGATGAATAAATTTATTTTTTAAATCTTCAACTTATTAATTTTAAGAATATTAATAAGTTAGTATTATTTTATTTCGAATAAACTTATATGAATAGAAACAATTGTTTCATGACAAAACAAAAGATCATAGTGATTTTGAAATAAATAATTATTCAAATAGTCATAACTATTTGATTGTTGAAATATTAATAAATAATATTATTTTAATCCAAATAAGCTTCTATGTACAAAAAAATTTGTTTTTTGACAAAACGAAAAGTCATAATGATTTGAAATAAATAATTATTCAAATAGTCATAACTATTTGAATTTATTTAGTAAATAGAGTTGTTTTTTAAATCTTTTACTTATTAATTGTCTGAATTTTAATAAATTTGTATTGTTTTAATTAAAATAAGCTTGTATGAATAGAAAAAATTATTTTATGACAAAACCAAAGGTTATAGCAATTTAAAATAGGTAATCACTCAAATAGTCATAACTATTTGAACTTATTCAATAAACAAATTTAGTTTTTAAATCTCTTATTAATTTTTAGAATATAATAAATTAGAATTATGTTATTCCGAATAAGCTTATAGGAATAGAAACAATTGTTGTGACAAAACAAAAGGTCATAATGATTTGAAACAGATAATTGTTCAAACAATAAAAACTATTTGCACTGGTCAGGCCAACAGATTAATTTTTTAAATCTGTTACTTAATAATTTTTAGAATATTAATTAATTAGCATTACTTTATTTCGAATGAGATTGTATTAATAGAAAAAATTATTTTATGACGAAACAAATGGTCATAATGATTTGCAATAAATAATTGTTCAAATTGCTATAACTAATTGAATTGGTTTGGTAAATATATTTACTTTTTAAATCTCTCATTAATTTTTAAAATATTAATAAATTAATATTATTTTATTCTAAACAAACTTATACGAACAAAAACATTTGTTTTATGACAAAGCAAAAGGTCATAATGATTTGAAATAGATAATTATTCATATAGCCTTAACTATTTGAACTAGTTCGGCAAACAAATTTATTTTTTAAATCTCTTAGATACTAATTTTCATAATATTTTTAGATTAGTATTATTTTATTCTGAATAAGCTTGTATGAACATAAATAATTTTTTTATGACAAAATAAAAGATTATAACTATTTGAAATATATAATAGTTCAAATAGTCATAACTATTTGAACTAGTTCGATAAACAGATTTATTTTTTAAATCTCCTACTCATTAATTTTTGAAATATTAATAAATTAGTATTATTTTATTCCAAATAGGCTTTATAATGAAAAACAATTGTTTTATGGCAAAATAAATTTTCATAACGATTTGAAATAGATAATTGTTTAAATTGCCATAATTATTTGAATTGATTTGATAAATTGATTTTATTTTTTTAAATCTCTAACTTATCAATTTTTGAAATATTAATAAAGTAATATTATTTTATTTTGGATAAACTTTTAAAAACTTAAACAATTGTTTTATTATAAAACAAAAGGTCATAACGATTTTAAATAGATAATTGTTTAAATAGTCATAACTATTTGAATTTGTTTGGTAAATAGATTTATTTTTTAAAATTTCTTGCTTATTAATTTTCTAAATTTTAACAAACTAGTATTATTTTAGTTCAAATAAGCTTGTATGAACTAAAACAATTATTTTATGATTAAATAAAAGGTCAAAACAATTTGAAATAGATAATTGTTCTAATGGTCTTAACTATTTGAACGGGTTCGGCAAACACATTTATTTTTTAAATCTCTTACTTATTAATTTTAGAATATTATTATTTTAACAATATTTTACTCCAAATAAGCTTGTATGGATGGAAACAATTGTTTTATGACAAAACAAAGATCATAACGATTTGAGATAGATAATTATTTAAATAGTCATAACTATTTGAGCTGGTTCGATAAACGTATTTAGTTTTTAAATCTCTTACTTATTAATTTTCAAAATATTAGTAAAGTAGTATTATTTTATTTTGAATAAGTTTTTATGAACTGAAACAATTATTTTTTGACAAAACAAAAGTTTGTAATGTCTTTAAATAGAAAATTATTCAAATAGTCAAATCTATTTTAACTTGTTCAGTAAATAGATTTATGTTTTTAAATCTCTTGCTCATTAATTTTTCAAATGTTAATAAATTAGTATTATTATATTTTAAATAAGCTTGCATAAACTGAAATAATTGTTTTATGACTAAAAAGAAGGTTAGAATGATTTGAAATAGATAATTGTTTTAATAGTCTTAACTATTTGAACTAATTCAACAAACACTTATTATTTTTACTTATTAATTTTTGGAAAATTATTAAATTAGTATTATTTTAATTTGAATAAGCTTGTATGAAAAGAAACAATTTTTTTATGACAAAATAAAGATCATAACGATTTGAGATAGGTAATTGTTCAAATAGTCATAACTCTTTAAACTGCTTTCGTGAACAAATTTAATTTTTAAATCTCTTATGAGTTTCTAAAATTAATAGATCAGTATTATTTGTCTAAATAATTTTTAATGAACAGATATGACCTTTTGTTTGTCATAAACCAATTGTTTCTATTCATACAAGCTTATTCGTAATAAAATAATACTAATTTATTAAAATTTCAAAAGTTAATAAGTAAAAGATTTAAAAAATAAATCTATTTACCGAGTGAGTTTAAATAGTTATAACTATTTAATAGTTATTTATTTCAAATCATTATAAACTTTTATTTTTGTCATAAAATAGTTTTTTCTATTCATACAAGTTTATTTGGAATAAAATAATACTAATTTATTAATATAATAAAATTAATGAGCTGGAGACTTAAGAAATTAATCTATTTACTAAACAAGTTCAAATACTCACGTCCATTTGAATTATTATCTATTTCAAATTGTTATGACATTTTGTTTCGTCGTAAAAAAATTATTTTTATTCATACAAAATTATTCAAAATAAAATAATACTAATTTATTAATATTTCAAAAATTAATAAGAGATTTAAAAACTAAATCTATTGACCAAACTAGTTCAAATTGTTATGACTATTTGAACAATTATCTATCTCAAATCATTATGATCTTTGTTTTGTCATAAAATAATTGTTTCTATTCATACAAGCTTATTCGAAGAAAAATATTGCTAAACTAATAATATTCTAAAATTAACAAATAATAGATTTAAAAAATAAATGTGTTTGTCGAACCAAGTCAAATAGTTAAGAATATTAGAACAATTATCTATTTCAAATTATTTTGACTTTTTGTTTAGTTATAAAATAATTATTTTAGTTCGTAAATGCTTATTTGAAATAAAATAATATTATTTTATTAATAGTAAAAAAACTAATAAGCAAGAAATTTTAAAAAATAAATATGCTTACCAAAAAAATTCAAATAGTTATGACTATTTGAACAATTATCTATTTAAAATCATTATGACCTTTTGTTTTATAATAAAACAAATTTTTAGTTCATAAAAGCTTATTCAAAATAAAATAATATTACTTTATTAATATTTTAAAAATTGAGAAGTTGGAGATTTAAAAAATAAATCAATTTATTGAATCAGTTCAAATAATTATGGCCATTTGAACAATTATCTATTTCAAATTGTTATGAACTTTGTTTTGTCATAAAATAATTGTTTTTCATCATATAAGCCTATTCGAAATAAAATGATACTAATTTAATAATATTTCAAAAATTAATGAGTAAGATATTTAAAAAATAAATCTGTTTAGCAAACTATTTCAAATAGTTATGACTATTTGAACAATTATATATTTCAAATTGTTATAGCCTTTTGTTTTGTCATAAAACAATTGTTTATGTTCATATAAGCTTATTCGAAATAAAATAATACTAATATAATAATATTACGAAAATTAATAAGTAAGATATTCAAAAAATAAATTTGTTTGCCAAACCTGTTCAAATGGTAAAGGTTGTATGAATAATTATCTATTTCAAATCGTTATGACCTTTTGTTTTGTCATAAAACAAATGCTTTTGTTCATATAAGTTTGTTCAGAATAAAATAACATTAATTTATTAATATTTTGAAAATTATTAAGTGTTAGGTTTTTAGGTGAGATGGTGATCCAAGAGAGAGGGTGAATTGGATTTCTCCAAATTCTTCCCAAACAATGATTTCAATATAGTTAAATGGACATTAAAACAATAAGCACTTTTGATGAAAATATAATGCAAGCAATAACAATTAATGAACCTAAAATCAAATATAAACAACAATAAATTGTAAGGAGATTGGGATAGAGAAATCAAACACAATGATTTATAGAGGTTCGGTCCTTCTCCACAAGGCACTTATATCATCTCTTCTTGGTTGTCCACACCAAGGCTTCAATCCACTATTCTTGAATTGAACAAAATAGAATTATGTTATTCAAATAAGCTTATACGAATAGAAAAAATTATTTTGTGATAAAACAAAATGTCATAATGATTTAAAATAGATAATTGTTCAAATAGTCATAACTATTTGCACTAGTCAGCCAATAGTTTCATTCTTTAAATTTGTTACTTATTAGTTTTCAAAATATTAATAAATTAGCATTACATTATTCCAAATTAGACTATATGAATAGAATAATTGTTTTATGACAAAACAAATGGTCGTAATGATTTGAAATAAATGATTGTTCAAATAGTTATAACTAATTGAACTGGTTTAGTAAACAAATTTATTTTTAAATTTCTTACTTCTTAATTTTCAAAATATTAATAAATTATTATTTTATTCTGAACAAACTTATATGAACAAAAACATTTGTTTTATGACTAAACAAAAGGTCATAATGATTTGAAATAGATAATTATTCAAATAATCATAATTGTTTGATCTAGTTAGGCAAACATAATTGTTTTTTAAATCTCTTATTAAGTTTTGAAATATTAATAAATTTCTTTTATTTTATTTTTAATATGCTACTAAGAACTAAAAAAATTGTTTCACGACAAAACAAGAGGTTATAATGATTTGAAATAAAAAATGTTCATATACCCTTAACTATTTAAACTAGTTCAGTAAACAAATTTATTTTTTAAATCTCTTAGTTATTAATTTTCATAATATTATTGCAGTAGTATTATTTTATTTTGAATAAACTGTTGTGAACAGAAATAATTGTTTTATGAGATAACAAAAGGTTATAACAATTTGAAATATATAATTATTCAAATAGTCATAACTATTTGAACTGGTTCAATAAATAGATTAACTTTTTAAATCTCTTACTTATTAATTTTTGAAATATTAGAAAATTAAAATTATTTTATTTCGAAGAGGCTTGTATGACGAAAACAATTGTTTTACGATAAAACAAAAGTTCATAACGATTTGAAATAGATAATTGTTCAAATGGCCATAATTATTTGAACTAATTTGATAAACTAATTTATTTTTTAAATCTCTAACTTATCAATTATTGAAATATTAATAAAGTAATATTAATTAATTTTGAATAAAATTTTATATATTGAAATAGTTGTTTTATGATAAAATAAAATATCATAACAATTTTAAATAGAAAATTGTTTGAACAGTCATAACTATTTGAACTTATTCAGTAAATAATTTTTTTTTAATTTCTTACTTATTAATTTTTTAATTTTTAATAAATTAGTATTATTATATTTCGAATAAGTATGTATGAATTGAAACAATTATTTTTTTACTAAACAAAAGATCAAAACAATTTGGAATAGATAATCGTTCTAATAGTCTTAACTATTTAAATTGGTTCAAAAAATACATTTATTTTTAAATCCTTATTAATTTTCAAAATAGTAATAAATTTGTATTATTTTATTCTAAATAATTTTGTATGAATAGAAACAATTATTTTATGGTAAAACAAAATGTCATAACGATTTGAAATTAATAAGAGTTCAAATGGACATGACTCTTTGAACTTGTTCGGTAAACAGATTTATTTTTTAAATCTCTAACTTATTAATTTTTAGAATAATAATAAATTAGTGTTATTTATTCCAAATAAACTTGTATGAATAGAAATAACTATTTTATGACAAAATAAAAGATCATAACGATTTGAAATATATAACTATTCAAATAGTCATAACTATTTGAACTTGCCCGATAAACAGATTTATTATTTAAATTTTTTACTTAGTAATTTTAGAAATATTTATAAATTAGTATTATTTTATTCCAAATAAGCTTGTATGAACAGAAGCAATTGGTTTATGACAAAACAAATTGTCATAACAATTTGAAATAGATAATTGTTCAAATAGTCATAACTATTTAAACGTGTTCAAAAAACATATTTATTTTTTAAATTTTTTCTTATTAATTTTGTAATTTTAATAAATTTATATTATTTTATTCTAAATAAGCTTGCATGAACAAAACCAATTATTTTATGATAAAACAAATGGTCATAATGTTTTAAAATAGATAATTATTTAGATAGTCATAACTAATTGAACTTGTTTGGCAATAAGATTCATTTTTTTAATTCTCTCACTCATTAATTTTTAGTATGTTAATAATTTAGAATTATTTTATTTCAAATAAGCTTATATTAACTGAAACAATTGTTTTATACAAAACAAAAGATCACAATGATTTGAAATAGATAATTATTCAAATAGTTACGATTATTTGAACTTGTTCAGTAAACATATATTTTTTAAGTCTTTTACTTATTAATTATCAAAATATTAATAAATTAATATTATTTTAATCCAAATAAGCTTGTATGGACAAAAATAATTTTTTTATAACAAAACAAAAAGTCATAACAATTTTGTTGGTAGAACTATTTCAAATAATTATGAGTATTTGAACAATTATCTATTTCAAATCATTATTACCCTTTCTTTTGTCATAAAACAAATGTTTTTGTTCATCTAAGTTTGTTTGAAATAAAATAATATTAATTTATTAATATTTCAATAATTAATACGTAAGAGATTTTAAAAATAAATATGTTTGCCAAACCAGTTTAATTAGTTATAACTATTTGAATAATTATTTATTTCAAATTGTTTTGAACAATTATCTATTTCAAATTGTTACGACCTTTTGTTTTGTCATAAATCATTTTTTTCAATTCATACTTGCTTATTTGAAATAAAATAACATAAATTTATTAATATTTCAAAAATTAATAAGTAAGAGATTTAAAAAATAATTCATTTAGCTAAACAGTTCTAATAATTATGACCATTTTAAAATCATAATGACACTTTGTTTTATAATAAAACAATTATTTCAGTACATAAAAGCTTATCAAAAATAAAATAATATTACTTTATTAATATTTCAAAACTTGAGAAGTTGGAGATTTAAAAAATAAATAAATTTATCGAATCAGTTCAAATAATTGTGGCCATCGAAATAATTATCTATTTCAAATTGTTATGATCTTTTTTTTTGTCATAAAACAATTACTTTTCATCATGTAAGCCTATTTGGAGTAAAGTAATACTAATTTATTAGTATTTCAAAATATAATGAGTAGGAGATTTAAAAAATAAATTAGTTTAGCAAACTAGTTCAAATAATTATGACTATTCAAACAATTATATATTTCAAATCATTATAATTTTATGTTTTATCATAAAATAATTATTTACATTCATACAAGCTTATTTGAAATAAAATAATACTAATCTAATAATATTATGAAAATTAATAACTAAGAGATTTAAAAAAAAATTTGTTTGCCAAACCAATTCACGTAGTAAAGGCTATATGAATGACTATCTATTTCAAATTGTTATGACCTTTTGTTTTGTCATAAAACAAAGGTTTTGGTTCATATGAGTTTGTTCGAAATAAAATAATATTAAATTATTAATATTTTGAAAATTATTAAGAGATTTAAAATATATATGTTTACCAAATCAGTTCAATTAGTTATAACAATTTGAATAATTGTTTATTTCCAATCATTATAACCAATATTTTTGTTATAAAACAATTGTCTCTATTGATGCAATCTTATTTGAAATAAAATAATGCTAATTTATTAATATTCTAAAAACTAATAAGTAATGGATTTAAAAAATGAATATGTTGGCCTGACTAGTTCAAATAGTTATAATTGTTTGAACAATTATATATTTCAAATCGTTTTGACCTTTTATTTAATCAGAAAACAATTGTTTTTATTCGTACAAGCTTATTCAAAATAGTATAATTCTAATTTATTAATATTTAAAAAATTAATAAGTAAGAGATTTAAAAACTAAATCTATTTATTGAACAAGTACAAATAGTTATGATTATTTGAACAATTACCTATTTCAAATTGCTATAGCCTTTTTTTTGTCATAAAATAATTTTTTCTATTCATACAAGCTTATTTCAATTAAAATAATACAAATTTATTAATATTCAAACAATGAATAAATAAAAGACTTAAAAATAACTATGTTTATCGAATAAATTCAAAAAATTGTGACTATTTAAATAAATATTTATTTCAAATCGTTATGACCTTTTATTTTGTCATAAAAAAATTGTTTTTGTTCATACAAGCTTATTCAAATTAAAATAATATTAATTTATTAACATTTTGATAATTAATAAGTAACAGATTTTAAAAATAAATATGTTTATTGACCAAGTTTAAATAGTCATAACTATTTGAATAATTATCTATTTCAAATTGTTATGACCTTTTGTTTCATCGTAAAATAATTATATCAGCTCATATAGGCTTATTTGAAATAAAATAATACTAATTTATTAATATTTCAAAAATTAATGAGTAAGAGATTTAAAAAATAAATTTATTTGCCAAACAAGTCTAAATAGTTATATCTATATAAACAATTTTTTATTCAAAATTGTTATGATATTTTGTTTTGTAATAAAATAATTGCTTCTATTCATACAAGCTTATTTCAAATAAAATAATATAAATTTATTAATATTCTAAAAATTAATAAGTAAAATTTTAAAAATAAATATGTTTTCTGAGTACGTTCAAATAGTTATAACTATTTGAATAATTATCTATTTTAAATAATTATGACCTTTTGTTTTGTCATAAACCAATTGTTTCTATTCATACAAGCGTATTCAAAATAAATAATACTAGTTTATTAATATTCCAAAAATAATAAGTAAAAGATTTAAAAAATAAATCTGTTTACCAAACAAGTTCAAATAGCTATGCCTGTTTGAACAATTATTTATTTCAAATAGTTATGATGTTTTGTTTTATTGTAAAACAATTATTTCTATTCTTGCAAGTTTATTCAGAATAAAATAATACTAATTTATTAATATTCTAAAAATTAATAGGTAGAAGATTTAAAAAAAAAATCTGTTTACCGAACAAGTTCTAATAGTCATGTCCATCTAAACAATTATCTATTTCAAATCATTATGACCTTTTGTTTTGTCATAAAACAATTGTTTCTATTCATGAAAAATTATTCAAAATAAAATAATACTAATTTATTAATATTTTAAAAATTAATAAGAGATTTAAAAACTACATCTGTTTACCAATATATTTTAAATAATTATTAATATTTAAACAATTATCTATCTCAAATCGTTGTGATATTTATTTTATCATAAAACAATTGTTTCTTTTCATACAAGCTTGTTCAAATTAAAATAATACTAATTTAATAATATTCCAAAAATTAATAAGAGCTTTGAAAAATAAATGTGTTTGCTAAACTAGTTCAAATAGTTAAGACTATTAAAATAATTATCTATTTCAAATTGTTTTGACATTTCGTTTAGTAATAAAACAATTATTTTAATTCATACAAGCTTATTCAGAATAAAATAATAGTAATTTATTAACATTCAAAAAATTAATGAGCAAAAGATTTAAAAAATAAATCTATTTATCAAACAAGTTCAAATAGATTTAACTATTTGAATAATTATCTATTTAAAGTCGTTATGACCTTTTGTTTTGTCATAAAATAATTATTTCATTTCATAAAAACTTATTTGAAATAAAATAATATTACTTTATTAATATTTCAAAAATTAATAGTTATGACTATTTGAACAAATATCAATCTCAAATCATTATGATATTTATTTTCTCATAAAACAATTATTTTTTATCATAAAAGCTTATTTGGCGAAAAAAATACTAATTTAATAATATTTCAAAAATTAGTGAGATTTTAAAAAATATATGTATTTGCCGAACCAGTTCAAATAATTAAGACTATTAGAATAACTATCTATTTCAAATCGTTCTAACCTTTTTTTAGTCCTATAATAATTGTTTCAGTTCATACAAGCTTATTCAGAATAGAATAATACTAATTTATTAACATTCCAAAAATTAATAAGCAAGAGATTTGAAAAGATAAATTTGTTTACTGAACAAGTTCAAAAAGTTATGACTATTTGAACAATTATTGATTTAAAATCATTATGACTTTTTGTTTTTTTCATAAAACAACTATTTTAATTCATAAAAGCTTATCCAAAAGAAAATAATACTACTTTATTACTATTTCAAAAGTTAATAAGTAAGAGATTTAAAAAATAAATTAGTTTACTGAATAAGTTCAAATAATTATGGCTATTTGAATAACTATCTGTTTCAATTTGTTATTACCTTTTGTTTTATCATAAAACAATTGTTTTTCAACAAATAAGCTTGTTTGAAATAAAATAATATTAATTTACTAATATTTCAAAAATTAATAAGAGATTTAAAAAATAAATCTGTTTACTAAACCAGTTTAAATAGTTATGACTATTTGAACAATTATCTATTTCGTATTGTTATAACATTTTGTCCTATAATAAAACAATTGTTTCTATTCATACAAGCTTATTTGGAATAAAATAATATTAATTTAGTAATATTCTGAAAATTAATAGCTAAGAGATTTAAAAAATAAATTCATTTGCTGAACCAATTTAAACAGTTAAGACTATATGAACAGTTATTTATCTCAAATTGTTATGACCTTTTGTTTTGTCATAAAATAATTATTTCAACTCATACAAGCTTATTTGGAGTAGAGTAAGACTAATTTATTAATATTTAAAAAATTTATAAGAGATTTAGAAAATAATTCTATTTACTAAACTGGTTCAAATAATTATAACTATCTGAACAATTATCTCTTTCAAATCATTATTACTTTTTATTTTTTCATAAAACAATTGTTTTTGTTAATATAAGTTTGTTTAAAATAAAATAATACTAATTTATTAATATTTATCAAACTAGTAAAAATTGTTATGACTATTTGAGCAATTATTTATTTCAAATTGTTATAACTTTTTGTTCTGTTATAAAACAATAGTTTTTGTTCATACTAGCTTATTTGGATTAAATTAATACCAATTTATAAAAATTTCAACAATGAATAAGTAAAAAATTTTAAAAATAAATATGCTTACCAAACTAGATCAAATAGTCATGATTGTTTGAATAATTATTTATTTCAAATCATTATGACTTTTTGTTTTGTCAACAAAAAATAATTTTGGTTCAAATGAGCTTATTTGAAATAAAATAATACTAAGTTATTAATAGTTTGAAAATTAATAATTAAGAGATTTAAAAAATGAATCTATTTAATGAACAAATTTAAATAATTATGATTATTTGAACAATTATCTATTTGAAATTACTATAACCTTTTGTTTAGTTATAAAATGATTTTTTTTCTATTCATAGAAGTTTATTTTGAATAAAATAATATAAAGTTATTAATATTAAGACAATTAATAAGTAAAAGATCTAACAAATAAATCTATTTACGAAACAAGTTCAAATCTTTATGATAATTTGAACAATTATTTATTTCAAATTGTTATAACCTTTTGTTTTGTCATAAAACAATTGTTTATATTTATAAAAGCTTATTCAGATTAAAAAAATATTAATTTATTACTATTTCAGTAAATAATAAGTAAAAGATTTAAAAAATAAGCATGTTTATCGAACAAGTTCAAATGGTCGTGAGTATTTGAATAATTATTTATTTCAAATTATTGTGACTTTATTTTGTAATAAAACAATTGTTTTAGTTCATATAAGCTTATTTGAAATAAAATAATACTAATTTATTAATATTTTAAAAATTAATAAGTAAGGAAATTAAAAAATTAATCTATTTATCGAACATGTTCAAATAGTTATGACTATCTAAACAATTATCTATCTCAAAACATTATGATTGTTTGTTTTGTCATAAACAATTGGTTCTATTCATGCACGCTTATTTCGAATAAAATAATATAAATTTATTAATATTTAAAAAATTAATAAGTAAAAATTTTAAAAATAAATATGTTTTTTGAACATGTTCAAATAGTTATAACTATTTGAACAATTATCTATTTGAAATTGTTATGAGCTTTTGTTTCATCATAAACCAATTGTTTCTGTTCATAAAAGCTTATTTGGAATAAAATGATACTAATTTATTAAAATTCCAAAAATTAATAAGTAAAAGATTTAAAAAATAAATCTATTTACCAAGCGAGTTCGAATAGTTATGACCCTTCAAATAATTATTTATTTCAAATCATTTTGATCTTTTGTTTTCTCATAAAACAATTGTTTCTATTCATGCAATTTTATTTGAGATAAAATAATACTAATTTATGAATATTCTAAAAATTAATAAGTTGGAGATTTTGAAAAAATATATCTATCTACCGAACAAGTTTAAATAGTCATGTCTATTTGAATTATTATCTATTTCAAATCATTATGACGTTTTGTTTTATCATAAAATGATTGTTTCTATTAATACAAAATTATTCAAGATAAAATAATACTAATTTATTAATATTTTGTAAATTAATAAGAGATTTAAGAATTAAATCTGTTTATCGAACCAATTCAAATACTTATGACTATTTGAATAATTATCTATCTCAAATCATTATAATCTTTTTTTTGTAATAAAACAATTACTTTTGTTCATACAAGCTTATTCAAAGTAAAATATTACTAAATTAATAATATTCTAAAAAATAATAAGAAAGAGATTTAAAAAATAAATGAGTTTACTGAACTAATTCAAATAGTTAAGACTATTAGAACAATTATCTATATCAAGTCATTCTTACCTTTTATTTAGTCATAAAACAATTATTTCAGTTCATACAAGATTATTCAAAATAAAATAATAGTAATTTATTAACTTTCAAAAAATTAATGAGCAAGAGATTTAAATAAAATAAATCTATTTATCAAACAAGTTCAAATATATTTGACAGTTTGAACAATTATTTATTTATAGTCATTATGACCTTTTATTTTGTCATAAAACAATTGTTTCATTTCATAAAATCTTATTCAAAATAAAATAATACTACTTTATTAACATTTCAAAAATTAATAAGCAAGAGATTTAAAACTAAAGTTGTTTTCTGAAGTAGTTCAAATAGTTATGACTATTTGAACAAATATCAATCTCAAATCATTATGATCTTTGTTTTCTCATAAAATAATTATTTCTAATCATACAAGCTTATTCAGATAAAAATAATACTAATTTAATAATATTCCAACAATTAGTGAAAGATTTTAAAAATAAATGTATTTGCCAAACCTGTTCAAATAGCTAAGACTATTAGAATAATTATATATTTCAAATCATTCTAACCTTTTATTTAGTCCTATGATAATTGTTTCAGTTCATACAAGCTTATTTGGAATAAAATAATACTAATTTATTAACATTCCAAAAATTAATAAGCAAGAGATTTGAAAATATAAATTTGTTTACTAAACAAGTTCAAAGAGTTATTACTATTTGAACAATTATCGATTTAAAATCGTTATGACCTTTTGTTTTGTCATAAAACAATTATTTTAGTTCACAAAAGCTTATTCAAAAGAAAATAGTGCTACTTTATTATTATTTCGAAAGTTAATAAGTAAGAGATTTAAAAAATAAATCAGTTTACTAAAAATGTTCAAATAATTATGGCCATTTGAATAACTATCTGTTTCATATTGTTATTACCTTTTGTTTTGTAATAAAACAATTGTTTTTCAACATACAAGCTGATTCAAAATAAAATAATGTTAATTTACAAATATTTCAAAATTTAATAAGAGGTTTAAAAAATAAATTTGTTTACCGAACCAAATCAAATAGTTATGACTATTTGAACAATTATCTATTCAAATTGTTATAACATTTTATTCTATAATAAAACAATTATTTCTATTCATACAAGCTTATTCAGAATAAAATAATACTAATTTAGTAATATTCTAAAAATTAATAACTAAGAGATTTAAAAAATAAATCCATTTATCAAGCCAATTCAAACAATTATGACTATATGAACAATTATTTATCTCAAATTTTTATGACATTTTGTTTTATCATAAAACAATTACTACAGCTCATACAAGTTTATTCGAAATAGAGTAGAAATAATTTATTAATATTTTAAAAATTTATAAGAGATTTAAAAAATAATTTTATTTACCGAATTAGTTCAAATAATTATAACTATTTGAACAATTATCTATTTCAAATCATTATGACATCAGAGTGTCAACACATTTTACAACTTGGACTGAGACTAAGGAAGACTTATCCAAAAATAAGATGGACCTATCTTTGGTCAAAATCCACTAAATAAATGCAAAAATAAGGTGGGTTGGAATAAGGAGATTATGTTCACACTAGCTGAAAAAGAAGAGCATGAAGATGGATGGGATTATGGTCAAATTCATTATTATATAATCTATAAGAGTAAATGGGTTCACATGCAAATCCCTTGATTTTAGGCACAATTCTAGCAATTCAATTTGAAAGTTCCCATGCTTTGAGGGATGTTCCTAACTTATTTATTTTTTATTATTCTTTAGTAGAAGGCAGAATAGAGTTTTCTTTATCCTTAAGCAATCTTTTAAATTATTTTTCAAGTTTTGTATCTCTTAGGTGGATTTTTTAGAGTGGTGAACTTCTATTGTTCTGTATCCTTGATTAGAATTCTTACAGTGATGTTTTTGAATCCCTTAATGTCTAGTCTTGATGGTGAACTTTTATCCTTTTCAATCCAATAATCATATTCTACCATTATTCAACTTCTTGTGAGTTTTCTTCTTTGTGAGCTTTTTCTATTTGTAGTTACTCTTCAACATCTCAACCATCAATTCCCAGCATCAAACTGGTATCAGAGTTATGGCAGGTCATCATCATCAAGCACCAGTAGAAGATGTTGAAGCTAACACTGATGTTGTAGTAACTACAAATGTTCACCCAAGGGATACCCTCATAGAGGAAATGCGACAATAGATTCTTTAACTATAACAATAACTACATATACAAAAAAAAAGAGAAGAGATAAAAAGGCGAAGAAAGAGGAACGAAGAAGATGAAAGAGAGGCCAATCCATACCATGGAAACAATAGTGATTCTACTGATAGCACCCCACCTCATCCATAATAAGTCAGAGACTATCTACATAGAAACCAACTTCAACCTAGCATATTCAATATGAAGATAGAGATTCCTAAGTTCAAGGGGAAGATGAAACCTAAATAATTCTTAGATTGGCTACACACAATGGAATGCATATTTCAATACCATGATGCCTCTGAACATCGTAAAGTGAAGCTAACAGCCATCAAACTTAGAAAGCATGCATCTTTTTGGTAGAAAATTTTGAAAAAGCAAAAGGAAAAAGACGGTAGGAAAAAATTTGCAACTTAAGAGAATATGAAAAGAGAGTTAAGGAGAAAGTATCTCCTATATGACTTTTGGTAAGATGTCTTACTTAGGCTCTATAACTTAAAGTAAAGAGATCTCTTAGTGGAGGAGTTTACAGCTAAGTTTGATCACCTTATGTTAAAATGTGAATTGGTGGGACAAGAAAAACAGACTATTGCCTGGTATCTTTGAAGATTTAAGATTGAGATAGTTAATGTGGTACAACTATAACCCTATTAGACTTTCAATGATGTATGCAAGTTGCCCTTAAAGTGGAAAGACAACAAAAGAAGGCTCGTGGTAGCAACTTAAGATTTGGGTCTTGAGAAGGCTATATCAATAAATGTGGCTCATCTAAGACTATTGTTCCTTTTATGCCCATTCCAAAGTAGCCCCAAAAGAAAGATGAAACCTCAACAAGCAAGCCTCAGTTTAGTACATAAACTAGAAGGTGTTTTAAATGTCAAGGGCTTGGACACATTGCCTGAGAATGCCCAAATGAGAAGATTATGGCTCAAGTAGAGAACGACTTGGAGGAAAATGAAGAAAAACTGGCTAAAGAGGATCAAAACCTTAAAGATGAGGAAGATGTTACTGATGGTGATTGTGAAGCATCCTTAGTCGTACAATTTAGCTTGAGTATCATACCTGCTAAAAAAGAAGACTAGTTGTGTAAAAATGTGTTCCACACTCGGTGTACTACCCAACAATTTGAAATAAATAATTGTTCAATTAGCCATAAAGATTTGAACTTGTTTGGTAAACAAATTTATTTTTTAAATCTTTTAACTATTAATTGTCTTAGTATTAATAAAGTATATTATTTTATTCAAAATAAACTTGTATGAATAGAAAAAATCTTTTGGTGACAAAACAAAAGGTTATAGCGATTTCAAATAGATAATTGTTCAAATACTTATAATTATTTAAACTTGTTTGATAAATATATTCATTTTTTAAATCTCTTAATTATTAATTTTCAGAATATTAATAACTTAGTAATATTTATTTCAAACCAGCTAATATGAATTGAAATAATTTTTTATGATAAAATAAAAGGTCTTAACAATTTTCAAATAAATACTTATTCAAATAGTCATGACTATTTGATTTTGTTCAATAAACATATTTATTTTAAAAAAATTTACTTATTAATTGTTGAAATATTAATAAATTAGTATTATTTTAATCTGAATAAGCTTTTACAAGCAGAAATTATTGTTTTGTAATATAACAAAAAATCATAAGAATTTGAAATAAATAAGCCATAACTTTTTGAACTGGTTTGATAAACGGATTTATTTTTTTAAATCTGTTATTAATTTTTGAAATATTAATAGATTAGTATTATTTTATTTTGAGCAAACTTATGTGAACGAAAACATTTGTTTTATGACAAAACAAAAGGTCATAGCGATTTGAAATAGATAATTATTCAAATAGTCATAATTATTTGAATTGGTTAGGTAAACAGAATTATTTTTTAAATCTCTTACATATTAATTTTTGAAATATTAATAAATTCAATTTATCTTTTTTCCAAATAAGCTAGTATGAATTGAAAAAAATTGTTTTATGACAACAAAAATGATTTGAAATAGATAATTGTTCATATAGTCTTAACTATTTGAATTAGTTCGGCAAATAAATTTATATTTTAAATCTCTTAATTATTAATTTTAAGAATATTTTCATATTAGTATTGTTTTATTTTGAATAAGCTTGTATGAACATAAATAATTGTTTTATGGCAAAACAAAAGGTTATAATGATTTGAAGTATACAATTGCTCAAATAGTTATAACTATTTAAACTAGTTTAGTAAAAAGATTTTTTAAATCTCTTACTTATTATTTTTTGAAAGATTAATAAATTACTATTATTTTATTTCGAATAAACATATATGATAAAAATAAATTGTTAAATGACCAAACAAAAGGTAATAACGATTTGAAATAGATAATTGTTGAAATGGCCATAATTATTTGAACTGAATAAGTAAATAGATTCACCTTTTAAATCGCTCATTAATTTTCAAAATAGTAATAAATTAGTATTATTTTATTTTGACTAAGCTTGTATGAATTCAAACAATTGCTTTATGACAAAACAAAAGGTCATAACATTTTAAATAGACAATTGCTCAAATGGTCATAACTATTTGAATTTGTTCAATAAACAAATTTATTTTAAACTCTTGGTTATTAATTTTTGAATTATTAAGAAATTAGTATTATTTTATTTTGGATAAGCTTTTTATGAACTGAAACAATTGTTTTATGTTAAAACAAAAGGTCATAATAATTTTAAATAAATAATTATTTAAATAGTCATCACTATTTGAACTTGTTTGGTAAATAGATTTATTTTTTCAAGTCATTTCCTTATTAATGTTTTGAATATTAATAAATTTAGATTATTTTATTCTGAATAAGCTTGTAAAATATGAAGCAAATATTTTATGACTAAATAAATTTATAAATTTATAACTAAATAAATTTATGACTAAACAAATATTTAGTGACATTATTTGATGCACCACTAATGACCAAATTTGTTGTAGTGCTTGTTCAATAAACAGATTAATTTTTTAAATCTTTTGCTTATTAATTTTCCAAATATTCATAAATTTGGATTATTTTATTTCGAATAAGCTTCTAAGACATGAAGCAAATATTTTATGACTAAACAAAAGGTTTGAACAATTTGAAATAGATAATTATTCTAATAGTTTTAACTATTTGAACTGATTCAGCAAATAATTTTTTTTAATCTCTTATTAATTTTTGGAATATTATTAAATTAGTATTATTTTTAACCGAATAAACTTCTATGATTAGAAACAATTGTTTTATGACAAAACAAAGATTTTAACAATTTGAGATTAATAATTGTTTAACTAGTCATAACTATTTGAATTGGTTTAGTAAATAGATTTATTGTTTAAATCTGTTACCTATTAATTTTTGCAATATTAATCAATTAGTATTATTTTATTTTGAATAAGCTTGTATGATCATAAACAATTATTTTATGACAAAATAAAAGGTCATAATGATTTGAAATAGATAATTATTCAAATGGCCATAATTATTTTAACTGATTTGGTAAACATATTTATTTTTTAAATTTCTTATTAATTTAGGAAATATTAATAAATTAATATTATTTTATTCCATTTAAGCTTGTATTAATTGAAACAATTATTTTATGGCAAATTAAGATGTTATAATGATTTTGAATAGATAATTGTTCAAATAATAATAATAACTATTTGAACTTGCTCAGCAAACAGATTTATTTTTTAAATCTCTTTCTTATTAGTTTTTTAAATGTTAATAAATTAGTATTAATTTATTCTAAATAAGCTTGTATGAAATGAAACAATTGTTTTATGACTAAACAAAAAGTCAAAACGATTTGAAGTATATAATTATTCTAATAATCTTAACTATTTGAAATGATTCAGTAAACAAATTTATTTTTTAAATCTCTTACTTATTAGTTGAAATATTATAAAATTAGTATTATTTTAATCCGAATAAGCTTGTACAAATAAAATAATTGTTTTACGACAAAAGAAGAGGTCATAACGATTTGAAATAGATAATCACTCATATAGTCTTAACTATTTGAATTGGTTCAACAATTAAATTTATTTTTTAATTTTCTTGGTTATTAAGTTTTGAAATATTATTAAATTTGCATTATTTTATTTCTAATGAAATAGTATAAATAGAACCAATTGTTTGATGACAAAATAAAAGGTTATAATGATTTGAAATAGATAATTATTCAAATAGTAAAAACTATTTGAAATTATTTGGCAAGTAGATTTACTTTTTAAATCTCTTACTGATTAATTTTTTAAATATTAATAAATTAGTATTATTTTATTTTGAACAAACTTATATTAACAAAAACGATTGTTTTATGACAAAACAAAAAATAATAACGATTTGAAATAGATAATTGTGCAAATAGTTATAATTATTTGAACTAGTTTTATAAATAGAATTATTTTCTAAATCCCTTACTTATAAATTTTTGAAATATTAATAAATTAATTTTATTCTATTTCGAATAAGCTTGTATGAGTTGAAATAATTGTTTTATGACAAAAGAAAAGTTTATAACAATTTGAAATAAATAATTGCTCATATAGTCTTAACTGTTTGAACCGGATCGACAAATGAATTTATTTTTTAAATCTTATAGTTATTAATTTTTAGAATATTACTAAATTATTATTATTTTATTCCGAATAAGCTTATATGAGCAAAAAAATTGTTTTATGATAGAACAAAGGTTATAAAAATTTGAAATAGATAATTGTTCAAATAGTCATAACTATTTAAATTGGTTTAACAAATTGATTTGTTTTTTAAATTTCTTATTAATTCTTGAAATATTAATAAATTAGTATTATTTTATTTAGAAAAAACTTATACGTTGAAAACAATTGTTTTATGATAAAACAAAAGCTAATAATGATTTAAAATATATAGTTATTTAAATGGCCATGATTATTTGAATTGATTTGATAAACTAATTTATTTTTTAAATTTCTTGCTTATTAATTTTTGAAATATTAATAAAGTAGTATTATTTTATTTTGGATAAGCTTTTATGAACTAAACAATTATTTTATGATAAAACAATTGGTCATAATGATTTTAAATAGATAATTGTTGAAATAGTCATAACTATTTGAACTTGTTTGGTATACAGATTTATTTTCTCAAATCTCATGCCTATTAATTTTTTGAATGTTAATAAATTAGTATTATTTTATTCTAAATAAACTTGTTTGAATTGAAATGATTATTATATAACTAAAAAGGTCAAAACAATTTGAAATAGATAACTATTCTAATAGTCGTAACTATTGAACTAATTTGGCAAACACATTTATTTTTTAAATCTCTTATTAATTTTAGAATATTATTAAATTAGTATTATTTTTATTTGAATAAGCTTGAATGATCAAAAACAATTGTTTTATGAGAAAAAAGAAAGATCATAATGATTTGAGATTGATATTTGTTCAAATAGTCATAATTATTTGAAGTGGTTCAAAAAATAGCTTCAGTTTTTAAATCTCTTGCTTATTACTTTTGAAATATTAATAAAGTAGTATTATTTTATTTCAGATAAGTTTTTATGAACTTAAACAATTGTTTTATGACAAAACAAAATGTCATAATGACTTTAAACAGATAATTGTTCAAATAGTCAAATCTATTTCAACTTGTTTGGCAAACATATTTATTTTTTTAAATGTATTGCTCATTACTTTTTCGAATGTTAATAAATTAGTATTATTTTATTTTGAATAAGCTTGTATGAACTGAAATAATTGTTTTATGACCACACAAAAAGTTAAAACGATTTGGAATAGATCATTATTCTAATAGTCTTAACTACTTGAACTAGTTTGAGAAATACATTTATTTTTTAAATTTCTTACTTACTAACTTTTGGAATATTATTTAATTAGTATTATTTTAATCCAAATAAGCTTGTATGAAAGGAAACAATTGTTTTTTGACAAAACAAAGATCATAAAGATTTGAGATAGATAAGTGTTCAAATAGTCATAGATATTTGAATTGTTTTCGTAAATCGATTTTGTTTTTAAATCTCTTTTTAATTATCAAAATCTTAATATATAAGTATTATTTTATTTTGAATAATTTTGCATTAACAAAAACAATTATTTTATGACAAAACAATGTCGTTATGATTTGAAATAGATAATAGTTCAAATGGACATGACTATTTGAACTTGTTTGGTAAACAGATTTATTTTTTAAATCTCAAACTTATTAATTTTTAGAATACTAATAAATTAGTTTTATTTTATTTCCAATAAAATTGTATGAATAGAAACAATTTTTTTATGAAAAAACAAAAGATCATAACGATTTAAAATAAATAATTGTTCAAATAGTCATAACTATTTAAATTTGCTCGGTAAATAAATTTATTTTTTAAATCTTTTACTTATTAATTTTTGGAATTTTAATAAATTTGTATTAGTTTATGACCAAAAAAAAGGTCATAACAATTTGAAATAGATAATTCTGCAAATAGTCATAACTATTTGAACATGTTCAGAAAACATATTTATTTTTTAAAATTTTACTTATTAATTTTTTAATTATTAATAAATTTAAAATATTTTATTTGAAATAAGCTTGCATGAACAGAACCAATTGTTTTATGATAAAACAAAAAGGTTATAATGTTTTGAAATAGATAATTATTCAGATAATCATAACTATTTGAACTTATTCGGTAAACATATATTTTATTTAATTCTCTTACTCATTAATTTTTGGAATATTAATAAATTAGTATTATCTTACTTCAAATAAGCTTATATGAACTGAAACAAGTGTTTTATTGCAAAAGAAAAGGTCAAAATGATTTGAAATAGATAATTATTCAAATAGTCATAACTATTTGAAATTATTCAGTAAATATATTTATTTTTTAAATCTTTTACTTATTAATTGTCAAAATATTTACAAATTAATATTATTTTAATCTGAATAAACTTGTATGAACATAAATAATTGTTCTATAACAAAGCAAAAAATCATAACAAGTTGAAATAAATAATTACTCAAATAGTCATAACGATTTGAACTTATTTAGTAAACATATTTATTTTTTAAATCTTTTACTTATTAATTATCTTAATATTAACAAAATTATATTATTTTATTTGAAATAAGCTTGGATGAACAGAAAAATTTTTTTTACAAAACAAAAGGTTATGCTATTTCAAATAGATAATTATTCAAATGATTATAATTATTTAAATATGTTTAGTAAACAGATTCATTTTTTAAATCTCTTTATTATTAATTTTTGGATTATTAATAAATTTGTATTATTTTATTTTGAATAAGCTTATATGAATTGAAATAATTCTTTTATGACAAAACAAAAAGTCATAACGATATGAAATGGATAATTATTCAAATAGTTATGATTATTTGGTCTAGTTCAATAAATATAGTTATTTTTAAAATTTTTGACTTATTAATTATCAAAATATTAATAAATTAGTATTATTTTAATCCAAATAAGCTTATATGAATAGAAACAATTGTTTTATAATAGAACAAAAAGTCATAACGATTTAAATAAATAATTGCTCAAATAGTCATAACTATTTAAACTAGTTTGATGAATAGATGTATTTTTTAAATCACTTATTAATTTTTGAAATATTAATAGACTATTATTACTTTATTTTGAACAAACCAAGATGATTAGGTAAACAAAACATAAGGTCATAATGATTTGAAATATATAATTCTTCAAATAGTCATAATTATTTGAACTAGTTAGGTAAATAGAATTATTTTTTAAATATCTTATTTATTATTTTTTGAAATATTAGTAAATTCATTTTATTTTATTCCAAATAGGCTAGTATGAATTCAAACAAACCTCTTTTATGACAAAACAAAAGTCATAACAATTTGAAATAGATAATTATTCATAGTTTTAAATATTTGAACTGGCTTGGCAAACAAATTTATTTTTTAATTATCTTCGTTATTAACTTTTGGAATATTATTAGATTAGTGTTATTTTATTTCAAATAAACTTGTATGAACAAAAATAATTGTTTTATGACAAACCAAAAGGTTATAACGATTTGAAGTTTACAATTGTTCAAATAGTCATAACTATTTGAATTAGTTTGGTAAATAGATTTATTTTTTAAATCTCTTACTTATTAATTTTTGAAATATTAATAAATTAGTTTTATTTTATTTTGAATAAGCTTGTATGAACTGAAATCATTGTTTTATAATAAAACAAAAAGTCATAACGATTTGAAATATATAATTGTTTTGAACCACTTTAGCAAACAGATTTATTTCTTAAATCTCTTAGTTATTAATTTTTAGAATATTATTAAACTAGTATTATGTTATTCTGAATAAGCTTATATGAACTAAAACAATTATTTTATAATAGAGCGAAAGGTTATAACAATTTAAAATAGATAATTATTCAAACAAGAACTGGTTCGGTAAACAGATTTATTTTTTAAATCTCTTACTTATAAATGCTTGAAATATTAATAAATTAGTATTATTTTCTTTCAAATAGGTGTGTATGATAAAAACAATTATTTTATGACAAAACAAAATTTTCATAACAATTTGAAATAAATAATTGTTCAAATGGCTATAATTATTTGAACCAATTTGACAAACTGACTTATTTTGTAAATCTCTAACTTATCAATTTTTGAAAATTAATAAAGTAATATTATTTTATTTCAAATAAGCTTTTATGAATTGGAATAATGGTTTTATGATAAAACAAAAGGTCATATTTATTTTAAATAGATAATTATTTAAACAGTCATAACTATTTGAACTTGTTCGATAAACAGATTTATTTTTTTAATTTCTTATGTATTAATTTTCTAAATGTTAATAAATTAGCATTATTTTATTTCAAATAAGCATATATGAACTGAAAAAATTATTTTATGACTAAATAAAAGGTTAGAACAATTTGAAATAGATAATTGTTCTGATAGTCTTAACTATTTGAATTGGTTTATCAAACACATTTATATTTTAAATCTCTTATTAATTTTTAAAATACTATTAATTTGCCAATATTTTACTCCAAATAAGCTTGTATGAATAGAAACAATTGCTTTATGACAAAACAAAGATCATAATAATTTGAATTGGTTCAATAAATAGATTAGTTTTTGAATCTCTTATTAAATTTTGAAATATTAAAAAATTAGTATTATTTTATTTTGAATAATTTTGTATGAATCAACAATTGTTTTATGACAAAAAAAATGTCATAACAATTTGAAACAAATGATAGTTCAAATGGATATGACTATTTAACTTATTCGATTAACAGATTTATTTTTCAATCTCCAACTTATTAATTTTTAGAATATTAATAATTAGTATTATTTTATTTCAAATAAAATTGTATGAGTAGAAACAATTGTTTTATGACAAAACAAAAGATTATAACGATTTGAAATAAACACTTATTCAAATAGTCATAACTATTTAAACTCTTTCAGTAAACAAATTTATTTTTTAAATCTTTTATTTAATAATTTTTGGAATTTTAATAAATTAGTATAATTTTATTCTGAATAAGCTTTTATGAACAAAAACAATTGATTTATGACAAAACAAAATGTCATAATGATTTGAAATAGATAATTCTTCAAATAGTTATAATTATTTGAACGTTTTCAGAAAACATATTTATTTTTTAAATTTTTACTTATTAATTTTTGAAATATTAATAAATTTATATTATTTTATTCAAAATAAGCTTGCATGAACATAACCAATTATTTTATGGAAAAACAAAAGGTAATAATATTTTGAAATAGATAATTATTCAGATAGTCATAACTATTTGAACATATTCGATAAATAAATTTATTTTTTAATTCTCTTACTCATTAATTTTTGAAATATTTATAAATTAGTATTATTTTATTTCAAATAAACATATATGAACTGAAACAATTGTTTTATTATAAAACAAAAGGTTACAATGATTTGAAATACATAATTATTCAAATAGTCATGACTATTTGAACTTGTTCAAAAAATATATTTATTTTTTAAATCTTTTACTTATTAATTGTTGAAATATTAATAAATTAATATTATTTTATTTCAAATAAGCTTGTATGAACAAAAACAATTATTTTATGACAAAACAAAGAGTCATAACAATTTGAAATAAATAATTGTTCAAATAGTCATAAAGATTTGAACTTGTTTGGTAGACATATTTATTTTTTAAATCTTTTGCTTATTAATTGTCTTAATATTAATAAATTAATATTATTTTATTCGAAATAAGCTTCTATGAACAGAAAAAATCATTTTACGACAAAACAAATGGTTATAGTAGTTTCAAATAGATAAATTGTTGAAATAGTTATAATTATTTAAACTTGTTCAATAAACAATTCATTTTTTAAATCTCTTAATTATTAATTTTTGGAATATTAATAACTTAATATTATTTTATTTTGAATAAGCTTATATGAACTGAAATAATTTTTTTATGACAAAAAAAAAGGTCATAACGATTTGAAATAGATATGTATTCAAATAATCACGACTGTTTGATCTAGTTCGATAAACATATTTATTTAAAAAATTTTTGGTTATTAATTATTGAAATATTAATAAATTAGTTTTATTTTAATTTGAACAAGCTTGTATGAATAAAAACTATTATTCTATAACAAAAAAAAGTCATAACAATTTGAAAGAAATAATTATTGAAATTGTCATAACTATTTGAAGTGGTTCAATAAATAGATTTATTTCTTTAAACGTCTTATTAATTTTTGAAAATTAGTAGATTAGTATTTGCTTTCCAAACAAACTTATATGAATAAAAACATTTGTTTCATGACAAAACAAAAGATCATAACGATTTGAAATAGATAATTGTTCAAATATTTATAATTATTTGAACTAGTTAAGTAAACAAAATTATTTTTTAAATCCTTTACATATTAATTTCTAAAATATTAATAAATTCATTTTATTTTATTATGAATAAGCTAGTATGAATTGAAAATTTGTTTTATGACAAAATAAAAGTGATTTGAAATAGATAATTGTTCATATAGTCTTAACTATTGGAATTAGGTTGGCAAATAAATTTATTTTTTAGACCTTTTAGTTATTAATTTTTAGAATATTATTATATTAGTATTATTTTATTTGAATAAACTTGTATGAATAAAAATAATTGTTTTATGACAAAACACAAGGTTAGAATGATTTGAAGTATACAATTATTCAAATAGTTATAATTATTTAAACTGATTTGATAAATAGATTTATTTGTTAAATCTTATACTTATTAAATTTTTAAAGATTAATAAATTAGTATTATTTTATTTTGAATAAACTTGTATGATAACAAAATAATTGTTACATGACAAACAAAACGTAATAACAATTTTTGAAATAAATAATTGTTGAAATGGCCATAATTATTTGAACTGATTTGGTAAATTGATTTATTTTTTAAATCACTTATTAATTTTTAGAATATTAATAATTAGTATTATTTAATTTTGAACAAGCTTGTATGAACTAAAACAATTTTATGACAAAACAAAAAGTCATAATGATTTGAAATAGATAACTATTCATATAGTCTTAATTGTTTAAATTGCTTCGACAAACAGATTTATTTTTTAAATCTCTTCGTTATTAATTTTTAAAATATTATTAAATTAGTATTATTTTATTCTGAATATGCTTATATGAACTAAAAAATTATTTTATAATAGAATAAAAGGTTATAACGATTTGAAATAGATAATGTTCAAATAAGAACTAATATAGTAAATAGATTTATTTTTTAAATCTCCTACAAATTACTTTTTGAATATTAATAAATTAGTACTATTTTTTTTCTGAATAGGCTTATATGATGAAAACTAATTGTTTTATGACAAACAAAAGTTTGTAATGATTTGAAATAGATAATTATTTGAAAGGCAATAGTTATTTGAATCGATTTGATAAATTGACTTATTTTTTAAATTTCTAACCTATCAAATTTTGAACTATTAATAAAATAGTATAATTTTATTTCACATAAACTTTTATGAACTGAAACAATTGTTTTATGATAAAACAAAAGGTATATTTATTTTAAATAGATAATTATTCAAAACGTCATAACTATTTAAACTTACTCTGTAAACAAATTTATTTTTTTAAATTTCTTGTGTATTAATTTTTTGAATGTTAATAAATTAGTATTATTTTATTTCAAATAAGCTTGTATGAACTAAAAAATATTATTTTATGACTAAACAAAAGGTCATAACGATTTAAAATAGATAATTGCTCTAATAATCCTAACTATTTGAATTGGTTCGGCAAACATATTTATTTTTTAAATCTCTTACTTATTAATTTTTAGAATATTATTAATTTAGCAATATTTTACTCCAAATGAGCTTGTATGAACAAAAACAATTGTTTTATGACAAAACAAGAATCTTAATGATTTGAACTGGTTCGATAAACAGATTTAGTTTTTAAATCTCTCAGTATTATTTTATTCTTAATAGTTTTGTATGAATAGAAACAATTATTTTATGACAAAACAAAATGCCATAACGATTTGAAATAGATGATAGTTCAAATGAACATGACTTTTGAACTTGTTCGATCAACAAATTTATTTTTTAAATCTCCGACTTATTAATTTTTAGAAAATTAATATATTAGTATTATTTTGTTTCGAATAAAATTGTATAAATAGAACAATTGTTTTATGACAAAACAAAAGATAATAACAATTTGAAATAAATAATTCTTCAAATAGTCATAACTATTTAAACTTGCTTAGTAAATAAATTTATTTTTTAAATCTTTTATTTAATAATTTTTGAAATTTTAATAAATTAGTATTATTTTTATTCCGAATAGGCTTTTATGAATAGAAACAATTAATTTATGAGAAAACGAAAAGGTCCTAATGACTTGAAATAGATAATTCTTCAAATAGTTATAACTATTCGAACGTGTTTAGAAAACATATTTATTTTTTAAATTTTTACTTATTAATTTTTGAAATATTAATAAATTTATATTATTTTATTTCAAATAAGCTTGCATGAGCAAAACCAATTGTTTTATCACAAAACAAAAGTTTATAATATTTTGAAATAGATAATTGTTCAAAAAGTCATAATTATTTGAACATGTTTGGTAAACATATTCATTTTTTAATTCTCTTACTCATTAATTTTTGGAATATTAATAAATTAGTATTATTTTATTTTGAATAAACTTATATAAACTGAAAAAAATCATTTTATTGCAAAACAAAAAGTCACAATGATTTAAAATAGATAATTATTTGAATAGTCGTGACTATTTGAACTTGTTCAGTAAGTATATTTATTTTTTAAATCTTTTACTTATTATTTATTGAAATATTAATAAATTAATATTATTTTAATCTATATAAGCTTATATAATCAAAAACAATTGTTTTATGACAAAACAAAAAGTCATAATAATTTAAAATAAAAAATTATTCAAATAGTCATAAAGATTTGAATTTGTTCGATAAACAGATTTTATTTTTTAAATCTTTTACTTATTAATTGTAAATTTGTATTATTTTATTTGAAATAAGCTTGTATAAATATAAAAAAATCATTTTATGACAGAACAAAAGGTTATAGCGATTTCAAATAGATAATTATTGAAATAGTTATAATTATTTAGACTTATTCGGTAAATATATTCATTTTTTAAATCTCTTAATTACTAATTTTCAAAACATTAATAACATAGTATTACTTTATTTCAAATATTTTTTATGAATTGAAATATATTTTTTTATGACAAAAGAAAAGATCATAATGGTTTGAAATAGATATTTATTCAAGTAGTCTTGACTATTTGATCAAGTTTAGTAAATATATTTATTTTAAAATTTTTTTACTTATTAATTGTCAAAATATTAATAAATTAGTATTATTTTAATCCAAATAAGCTTGTATGAATAGAAACTATTATTTTATGATAGATAAAAAGTCATAACAATTTGAAATAAATAATTCCTCAAATAGTTATAACTATTTGAACTAGTTTGATAAATAAATTTTTTTTTTTAAATCTCTTATTAATTTTTAAAATATTAATAGATTAGTATTTTTTTTTATTTTGAACAAACTTATATAAACAAAAATATTTATTTTACAACAAAAAAAAAAGGTCATAAGGATTTGAAATAGATAATTGTTCAAATAGTCATAATTATTTGAACTGATTAGGTAAACATAATTACTTTTTAAATCTCTTACGTATTAATTTTTGAAATATTAATAAATTAATTTTATTTTATTCTAAATAAGCTATTATGAATTGTTGTTTTATGGCAAAACAAAAACAATTTAAAATAGATAATTGTTCATATAGTCTTAACTATTTGAACTAGTTTGGCAGATAAATTTATTTTTTAAATCTCTTAGTTATTAATTTTTGGAATATTATTATATTATTATTATTTTATTTCAAAAACAGCTTGGATGAACAAAAATAATTGTTTTATGACAAAACAAAAGGTTATAATGATTTGAAGTATACAATTGTTCAAATAGTCATAACTATTTTAACTAATTTTGTAAATGGATTTATTTTGTAAATCTCTTACTTATTAATTTTTGAAAGATTAATAAATTAGTATTGTTTTATTCTGAATAAACTTATACAATCAAAACAATTATTATATGATCAAATAAAAGGTAATAATGATTTGAAATAGATAATTATTGAAATGGCCATAATTATTTGAACTGACTTGGTAAACAGATTGACTTTTTAAATCACTTAATTATTAGTTTTTGAAATATTAATAAATTAGTATTATTTTATTTTGAATAAACTTGTATGAGCTGAAACAATTCTTTTGTGACAAAATGAAAGGTCAAAACGATTTTCGATAGACAATTGTTTAAATAGTCATAACTATTTGAATTTGTTTGGTAAAAAAATTTATTTTTTAAAACTCTTGTTTATTAATTTTTGAAATATTAAGAAATTAATATTATTTTATTTTGGATATTATGAACTGAAACAATTGTTTTATATCAAAACAAAAAGGTCATAATGATTTTAAATAATTAATTCTTCAAATAGTCATAACTATTTGAATTTGTCCAATAAATGGATTTATTTTTTCAAATATTTTGCTTATTAATTTTTCAAATTTTAATAAATTGAGATTATTTTATTCCAAATAAGCATGTAAGATATGAAACAAATATTTTATGACTAAACAAAAGGTTAGAATGATTTAAAATAGATAATTATTCTAATAGTTTTAACTATTTGAACTGGTTCAGCAAATAAATTTCTTTTTTAAATCTCTTATTAATTTTTGAAATATTATTAAATTAATATTATTTTTAACCGAATAAGCTTCTATGATCAGAAATAATTGTTTTATGACAAAACAAAGATCTTAACAATTTGAGAAAAATAATTGATCAAATAGTCATAACTATTTGAATTGGTTTGATAAACATATTTATTTTTTAAATCTCTTACTTCTAATTTTTGAAATATTAATAAATTAGTATTATTTTATTTTGAATAAGCTTGTATGGTCAAAAACAATTATTTTATGACAAAAAAAATGTCATAATGATTTGAAATAGATAATCATTCAAATGACAATAATTACTTTAATTGATTCGGTAAACAAATTTATTTTTAAAATTTTTTCTTATTATTTTAGGAGATATTAATAAATTAATATTATTTTATTTCAACTAAGCTTGTATTAACTTAAACAATTATTTTATAACAAATCAAAATCTTATAACAATTTTAAATAGACAATTGTTCAAATGGTAAACAGACTTATTTTTTAAAATTTCTTTCACATTAATTTTTTGAATGCTAATAAATTATTATTAATTTATTCTGAATAAGCTTGTATGAACTGGAACAATTGTTTTATGACTAAACAAAAGGTCAAAACGATTTCAAATAGATAATTGTTCTAATAGTCTTAACCATTTGTACCAATTTAGTAACAAATTTATTTTTTAAATCTCTTACTTATTAATTTTTAAAATATTATTAAATTAGTATTATTTTAATCAGAATAAGCTTATACAAACAAAACAATTGTTTTAGGACAAAAGAAAATGTCATAACAATTTAAAATATATAACTGTTTATATAGTCTTAACTATTTGAACTGGTTTGACAATTAGATTTTTTTTTTTTTAATTTTCTTGGTTATTAAGTTTTAGAATATTATCAAATTAGCATTATTTTATTTCAAATAAAATAGTATGAATCGAACCAATTGTTTGATTGCAAAATAAAAAGTTATAACGATTTGAAATAGATAATTATTTAAATAGTCAAAACTATTTAAAATGATTTAGTAAACAGATTTATTTTTTAAATCTCTTATGAATTAATTTTCTAAATATTAATAAATTAGTATTATTTTATTTTGAATAAAATTATCTTAACCAAAACAATTGTTTTATGCCAAAACAAAAAGTCTTAACAATTTGAAATAAATAATTGTTCATATAGTCTTAATTGTTTGAACAAAAGGTCATAACAATTTGAAATAAATAAATGTTAATAAATTAGTATTATTTTATTTCGAATAAGCTTGTATGAACTAAAACAATTATTATATGAATAAACAATAGGTTAGAACGATTTGAAATAGATAATTATTCTAATACTCTTTAACTATTTGAACTGGTTCAGTAAACACATTTATTTTTTAAATCTCCTATTAATTTTTGGAATACTATTAAATTAGTATTATTTTTATCTACATAAGCTTGGATGATCATAAACAATTATTTTATGCGAAAACAAAGATCATAATTATTTGAGATTGATATTTGTTCAAATAGTCGTAACTATTTGAACTGGTTTAAAAAATAGTTTTAGTTTTTAAATCTCTTACTTCTTAATTTTCAAAATATCAATAAAGTAATATTATTTTATTTTAGATAAGTTTTTATGAACTAAAACAATTGTTTTATGACAAAATGAAGCTCATAATGACTTTAAGTAATTAGAATGATTGTTTAAAAAGTCAAATATTTTTTAACTTTTTCAATAAACAGATTTATTTTTTTAAATCTCTTACTCATTAATGTTTCAAATGTTAATAAATTAGTATTATTTTATTTTGAGTAAGCTTGTATGAATTGAAATAATTCTTTTATATCTAAACAAAAGGTTAGAACGATTTGAAATAAATAATTGTTCTAACAGTCTTAACTATTTGAACTAGCTCGGTAAACACATTTATTTTTTAAATCTTTTACTTATTAATTTTTAGAATATTATTAAATTGGTATTATTTTAATCTGAATAAGCCTGTATGAAAAGGAGCAATTGTTTTATGATGAAATAAAAATCATAACGTTTTGAGATAGATAATTATTCAAATGGTTATAATTATTTGAACTATTTTAAAAAACATATTTAGTTTTTAAATGTCTTATTAATTTTTGAAATATTAATAGATCAATATTATTTTAATATGAATAATTTTGCATCAACAGAAACAATTATTTTATGACAAAACAAAAAGTCATAACGATTTGAAATAGATAATAGTTCAAATGGACATGATTATTTGAACTTGTTTGGTAAATAGATTTATTTTTTAAATCTCCAACTTATTAATTTTTTTAATATTAATAAGTTAGTATTATTTTATTTTGAATAAAATTGTATTAATAGAAATAATTGTTTTATGAACAAACAAAATATCATAACGATTTGACATAAATAATTATTCAAATAGTTATAATTATTTGAACTCGCTCAGTAAATAGATTTATTTTTTAAATCTTTTACTTATTAATTTTTGAAATTTTAATAAATTACTATTATTTTATTCCAAATAAGTTGTTATGAACAGAAACAATTGGTTTATGACAAAACAAAAGGTCATAACGATCTAACATATATAATTGTTCAAATAGTCATAACAATTTGAATGTGTTCAAAAAACATATTTATTTTTTAAATTTTTACTTAATAATTTTTGGAATATTAATAAATTTATATCGTTTTATTCGAAATAAGCTTGCATGAATAGAACTAATTGTTTTATGACAAAAGAAAATGTCATAATGTTTTAAAATAGATAATTGTTCAGATAGTCATAACTATTTGAACATATTTGGTAAATAGATTTATTTTCTAATTCTCTTATTAATTTTCACAATATTAATAAATTAGTATTATTTTATTTCAAATAAGCTTATGTGAATGGTTTATTACAAAACAAAAGGTCACAATTATTTGAAATAGATAATTATTCAAATATTCATGACTATTTGAACTTGTTTAGTAAACATATTTATTTTTTAAAATCTTTTACTCATTATTTGTAGAAATATTAATCAAGTAATATTATTTTAATCCGAATAAGCTTGTTTGAATAAAAACAATTGCTTTATGACAAAATAAAAAGTCATAACAATTTAAAATAAATAATTATTCAAATAGTCATAAAGATTTAAACTTATTTGATAAAAATATTTATTTTTTAAATCTTTTACTTATTAATTGTCTTAATATTAATATATTTATATTATTTTAATCAAAATAAGCTTGTATGAACAAAAAAATCATTTATTGACAAAATAAAAGGTTATAGTAATTTTAAATAGATAATTGTTCGAATAGTCATAATTATTTAAACTTGTTCGATAAAAAGATTCATTTTTTAAATCTCTTAATTATTAATTTTTAGAATATTAATAGCTTAGTATTATTTTATTTTGAATAATTTTATATTAACTTAAATTTCTTACTTATTAATTTTTGAAATATTAGTAAATTAATATTATTTTATTCCGAATAAGCTTGTATGATGAAAAGCAATTGTTTTATGACAAAACAAAAGTTCTTAATGATTTGAAATAGATAATTGTTCAAATGGCCAAATTATTTAAACTAATTTGATAAACTGATTTATTTTTTAAATCTCTAGCTTATCAATTTTTGAAATATTAATAAAGTAATATTATTTTATATCGAATAAAATTTTGTGTACTGAAATAGTTATTTTATGATAAAATAAAATGTCATAATGATTTTAGATAGATAATTATGCAAATAGTCTTAACTATTTCAACTTATTCGATAAATAAATTTTTTAAAATTTCTTATTAATTTTCTTAATGTTAATAAATTAGTATTATTATATTTTGAATAAGGATGTATGAATTGAAACAATTATTTTTTGACTAAACAAAAGATTAAAACAATTTGGAATAGATAATTGTTCTAATAGTCTTATCTATTTGAAATGGTTTGGAAAGCATATTTATTTTTAAATCCCCATTGATTTTCAAAATAGTAATAAATTGGTATTATTTTATTCTGAATAATTTTGTATGAATAGAAAAAATTATTTTACGACAAAACAAAATGTCATAACAATTTGAAATAGATAAAAGTTCAAATGGACATGACTATTTGAACTTGTTCGACAAATAAATTTATTTTTTAAATCTCTAACTTATTAATTTTTAGAATAATAATAAATTAGTATTATTTTATTCCACATAAACTTGTATGAATAGAAACAATTGTTTTATGATAGAACAAAAGATCATAACGATTTGAAATATACAACTATTCAAATAGTCATAACTATTTAAACTTGCTTGATAAATAGATTTATTATTTAAATATTTTATTTATTAATTTTAGAAATATTAATAAATTAGCATTATTTTATTTTAAATAAGCTTGTATGAATAGAAACAATTGGTTTATAACTAAATAAATTGTTTTAAGGATTTGAAATAGATAATTGTTCAAATAGTCATAACTATTTGAACATGCTGAGAAAATGTATTTATGTTTTAAATTTTTACTTATTAATTTTTAGAATTTTAATAAATTTATATTATTTTATTCGAAATAAGCTTGCATAAACAAAACCAATTATTTTATGACAAAACAAATGGTCATATTGTTTTGACATAAATAATTATTTTGATAGTCATAACTATTTGAACTTTTTCGGTAAACAAATTCATTTTTTTAATTCTCTTACTCATGCTTCTATTAACTAAAACAATTGTTTTATACAAAATAAGAGGTTACAATGATATGAAATAGATAATTATTCAAATAGTCATGACTATTTGAACTTGTTCAATAAACATATTTATTTTTTAAAATCTTTTACTTATTAATTGTCAAAATATTAATAAATTAATATTATTTTAATTTGAATAAGTTTGTATGAACAAAAACAATTGTTTTATGACAAAACAAAAAGTCATAGCAATTTTGTTTGCAGAACTATTTCAAATAATTATGACTATTTGAACAATTATCTATTTCAAATCGTTATTACCCTTTGTTTTGTTATAAAAAAAATGTTTTTGTTCATATAAGTTTGTTCAGAATAAAATAGTATTAATTTATTAATATTTCAAAAATTAATACGTAAGAGATTTAAAAAATAAATCTGCTTACCAAACCAGTTTAATTAGTTATAACTATTTCAATAATTATTTATTTCAAATCGTTATGATAATTTGTTTTATCATAAAACAATTGTTTCTGTTCATACAGTCTTATTCAAATAAAGTAATGCTAATTTGTTAATATTTTGAAAATTAATAAGTAACGGATTTAGAAAATGTATCTGTTGGCCTGACCAATGTAAATACTTATGATTGTATAAGCAATTATCTATTTCAAATCATAATGACCTTTTGTTTTGTCAAAAAATATTTGTTTCTATCCATACAAGCTTATTTGGAATAACATTATTCGAATTTATTAATATTACAAAAATTAATAAGAGATTTAAAAAATGAATTTGTTTATTGAACAAGTTCAAATAGTTATAACTATGTGAACAATTATCTATTTCAATTTGCTATAACCTTTTGTATTGTCATAAAACAATTTTTTCTATTCATACAAGCTTATCTAAAATCTATTTACTGAATAATTTCAAATAGTTATGATTATTTGAACAATTATTTATTTCAAATTGTTAAGACCTTTTGTTTTGTCATAAAACAATTATTTTTGTTCATACTAGCTTATTCAAATTAAAATAATATTAATTTGTTAATATTTTGAAAATTAATAAGTAAAATTTATAAAAAAATAAATATGTTTACTGAACAAGTTCAAATAGTAATAACTATTTGAATAATTATCTATTTCAAATCATTATGACCTTTTGTTTTTGTCAAAAAATAATTGTATCAATTCATATAGGCTTATTCAAAATAAAATAATACTAACTTATTACTATTTGAAAAATTAATGAGTTTCATTCTTCAAATCCGTTACTTATTAGCTTTCAAAATCTCTTACTTATTCAAATATATAATTATTCAAATAGTCATAATTATTTGAACAGTTCAGTAAACAGATTAACATTTTAAATCTCTTACTTATTAATTTTTGAAATATTAGTAAATTAGTATTATTTTATTCCGAATAAGCTTGTATGATGAAAAGCAATTGTTTTATGACAAAACAAAAGTTCTTAATGATTTGAAATAGATAATTGTTCAAATCACCATAATTATTTAAACTAATTTGATAAACTGATTTATTTTTTAAATCTCTAACTTATCAATTTTTGAAATATTAATAAAGTAATATTATTTTATATCGGATAAACGTTTGTGCACTGAAATAATTATTTTATGATAAAATAAAATGTCATAATGATTTTAAATAGATAATTTGTCTTAACTATTTCAACTTATTCAATAAATAAATTTTTTAAAATTTCTTATTAATTTTCTTAATGTTAATAAATTAGTATTATTATATTTGAATAAGCATGTATGAATTGAAACAATTATTTTTTGACTAAACAAAAGATCAAAACAATTTGGAATAGATAATTGTTCTAATAGTCTTCTCTATTTGAAATGGTTTGGAAAGCACATTTATTTTTAAATCCCCATTGATTTTTAAAATAGTAATAAATTGGTATTATTTTATTCTGAATAATTTTGTATGAATAGAAAAAATTATTTTACGACAAAACAAATTGTCATAACAATTTGAAATAGATAACAGTTCAAATGGACATGACTATTTGAACTCATTCGATATATAAATTTATTTTTTAAATCTCTAACTTATTAATTTTTAGAATAATAATAAATTAGTATTATTTTATTCCACATAAACTTGTATGAATAGAAACAATTATTTTATGATAAAACAAAAGATCATAACAATTTGAAATATATAACTATTTAAACTTGCTAGATAAATAAATTTATTATTTAAATCTTTTATTTATTAATTTTAGAAATATTAATAAATTAGCATTATTTTATTCTAAATAAGCTTGTATGAATAGAAACAATTGGTTTATAACTAAATAAATTGTTTTAACGATTTGAAATAGATAGTTGTTCAAATAGTCATAACTATTTGAATGTGTTTAGAAAATGCTTTTATGTTTTAAATTTTTACTTATTAATTTTTAGAATTTTAATAAATTTATATTATTTTATTCGAAATAAGCTTGCATGAACAAAACCAATTATTTTATGACAAAACAAATGCTCATATTGTTTTGAAATAAATAATTATTTTGATAGTCATAACTATTTGAACTTTTTCGGTAAACAAATTCATTTTTTTAATTCTCTTACTCATGCTTATATTAACTAAAACAATTGATTTATACAAAATAAAAGGTTACAATGATTTGAAATAGATAATTATTCAAATAGTCATGACTATTTGAACTTGTTCAATAAACATATTTATTTTTTAAAATCTTTTACTTATTAATTGTCAAAATATTAATAAATTAATATTATTTTAATTTGAATAAGTTTGTATGAACAAAAACAATTGTTTTATGACAAAACAAAAAGTCATAGCAATTCTGTTTGCAGAACTATTTCAAATAATTATGACTATTTGAATAATTATCTATTTCAAATCGTTATTACCCTTTGTTTTGTCATAAAACAAATGTTTTTGTTCATATAAGTTTGTTTAGAATAAAATAGTATTAATTTATTAATATTTCAAAAATTAATACGTAAGAGATTTAAAAAATAAATCTGCTTGCCAAACCAGTTCAATTAGTTATAACTATTTCAATAATTATTTATTTCAAATCGCTATGATCATTTGTTTTATCATAAAACAATTGTTTCTGTTCATACAGTCTTATTCAAATAAAGTAATGCTAATTTGTTAATATTTTGAAAATTAATAAGTAACGGATTTAGAAAATGTATTTGTTGGCCTGACCAATGTAAATAATTATGATTGTTTGAGCAATTATCTATTTCAAATCATAATGACCTTTTGTTTTGTCACAAAATAATTGTTTCTATTCATACAAGCTTATTTGGAATAACATTATTCGAATTTATTAATATTCCAAAAATTAATAAGAGATTTAAAAAATGAATCTGTTTATTGAACAAGTTTAAATAGTTATGGCTATTAGAACAATTATCTATTTCAATTTGCTATAACCTTTTGTATTGTCATAAAGCAATTTTTTTTATTCATACAAGCTTATCTCAAATCTATTTTCTGAATAATTTCAAATAGTTATGATTATTTGAACAATTATTTATTTCAAATTGTTATGACCTTTTGTTTTTTCATAAAACAATTATTTTTGTTCATACTAGCTTATTCAAATTAAAATAATATTAATTTGTTAATATTTTGAAAATTAATAAGTAAAAGATATAAAAAAATAAATATGTTTACTGAACAAGTTCAAATAGTAATAACTATTTGAATAATTATCTATTTCAAATCATTACGACCTTTTGTTTTGTCATAAAATAATTGTATCAATTCATATAGGTTTATTCGAAATAAAATAATACTAACTTATTACTATTTCAAAAATTAATGAGTAAAAGATTTAAAAAATGAATCTGTTTACTAAACAAGTTCAATAGTTATGACTATTTAAACAATTATCTGTTTCAAATCATTATGACCTTTTGTTTTACCATAAAATAATTGTTTCTATTCATACAAGCCTATTTCGAATAAAATAATATGAATTTACTAATATTCCAAAGATTAATAAGTAAAAATATAAAAAATTAATATATTTTTTGAACATGTTCAAATAGTTATGGCTATTTGAACAATTATCTATTTCAAATCGTGATGACTTTTTATTTTACCATAAAACAATTGTTTTTATTCGTAAAAGCTTATCAGAATAAAATAATAATTTATTAAAATTCCAAAAATTAATAAGTAAAAGATTAAAAAATAATTTTGTTTAACTAGTGAGTTCAAATAGTTATGAATAATTAAATAATTATTTATTTTAAATTGTTATGATCTTTTGTTTTGTCATAAAATAATTGTTTCTATTCATACAAAATTATTTAGAATAAAATAATACTAATTTATTAATATTTTGTAAATTAGTAAGAGATTTAAAAACTAAATCTGTTTACTAGACAATTCAAATAGTTATGAGTATTTGAATACTTATCTATCTCAAATTGGTATGATCTTTGTTTTGTCATTAAAGAATTGTTTCTGTCTATACAAACTTATTCGGAGTAAAATATTGCTAAACTAATAATATTTTAAAAAGTTATAAGTAAGAGATTTAAAAAATAAATATATTTGTCGAATCAGTTCAAATAGTTAAAACTATTGAACAATTATCTATTTCAAATCATTATGACCTTTTGTTTAGTTATAAAATAATTGTTTCAATTCATACATACTTATTTGAAATAAAATAATATTATTTTATTAACATTCAGAAAATTAATAAGCAAGCAATTTAAAAACATAAATCTGTTAACCAAACAAGTTTAAATAATTATGACTATTTGAACAATTATCATTTTAAAATCGTTATGACCTTTTGTTTTATCATAAAATAATTGTTTCATTTCATAAAACCATATCCAAAATAAAATAATATTACTTTATTAATATTTCAAAATTTGAAAATTTGGAAATTTAAAACATAAATCAATTTATTCAATCAATTCAAATAGTTATGGCCATTTGAACAATTATCTATTTCAAATCATTTTGAACTTTTGTTTTGTCATAAAACAATTGTTTTTCATCATACAAGCCTATTTAGAATAAAAAAAATACTAATTTATTAATATTTCAAAAATTAATAAGTAGGAGATTATTTGTTTACTGAACCAGTTCAAATAATTATGACTATTTGAACAATTATATATTTCAAGTCGTTATAACCTTTTGTTTTGTCATAAAATAATTTTTTATGTTTATACAAGCTTATTCGAAATAAAATAATATTAATCTAATAATATTATGAAAATTAATAATTATGAGATTTGAAAATAAATTTGTTTGTTGAACCAGTTCAAATAGTTAAAGCTATATGAATAATTATCCATTTCAAATAATTATGTACTTTTGTTTTGTCGTAAAACAAATGTTTTTGTTCATATAAGTTTGTTTAGAATAAAATAATATTAATTTATTAATATTTTGAAAATTAATAAGAGATTTAAAAAATAAATTTGTTTACCAAACTAGTTCAATTAGTTGTAAAAATTTAAATAATTATTTATTTCATATCATTATGACCATTTGTTTTATCATAAAACAATTATTTCTATTGATACAGTCTTATTTGGAATAAAGTATTACTAATTTATTAATATTCTAAAAATTAATAAGTAACAGAATTAAATAATGAATCTGTTAGCCTAACCGTGCAAATAGTTATGATTGTTTGAATAATTATCTATTTCAAATCATTATGACCTTTTATTTTGTCATAAAACAATTGTTTCTATTCATACAAGCTTATTCAGAATAACATAATTCTAATTTATTAATATTCTAAAAATTAATAAATAAGAGATTTAAAAACTGAATTTTTTTATTGAACAAGTTTAAATAGTTATGACTATTTGAACAATTACCTATTTCAAATAGCCATAACCTTTTATTTTATCATAAAATAAATTTTGCTATTCTTATAAGATGATTTCTATTAAAATAATACAAAGTTATTATCATTCAGACAATTAATAAGCAAAAGATTTGAAAAATAAATTTGTTTACCAAATAAGTTCAAATAGTTATGACTATTTGAATAAATATTTATTTCAAATCATTATGACCTTTTGTTTTGCCATAAAACAATTGTTTTTGTTCATACAAGCTTATCGGATTAAAATAATATTAGTTTATTAATATTTTGATAGTTAATAAGTATAAGATTTTTAAAATAAATATGTTTACTGAACAAGTTTAAATAGTTACAATTATTTGAATAATAATCTATTTCAAATTGCTATGACCTTTTGTTTCATCATAAACAATTGTATCATTTCATATAGGCTTATTTAAAATAAAATAATACTAATTTATTAATACTCTTAAAATTAATGGGAAAGAGATTTAAAAAATGAATCTATTTACTGAACAAGTTCAAATAGTTATGACTATTTGAAAATTTATCTATTTCAAATCATTATGACTTTTTGTTTTATCATAAAATAATTGTTTTTGTTCATACAAGCTTATATTGAATAAAATAATATAAATTTATTAATATTCCAAAAATTAATAAGTAAAAATTTTAAAAATAAATCTATTTTCTGAACACATTCAAATAGTTATGACTATTGGAACAATTATCTATTTCAAATTGTCATGACCTTTTGTTTTATCATAAACCAATTGTTTTTGTTCATACAAGTGTATTTGAAATAAAATAATACTATTTTATTAATATTTCAAAAATTAATAAGTAAAAGATTTAAAAAATAAATCTGTTTACCACGTAAGTTCAAATAGTTATAACTATTTGAACAATCATTTATTTCAAATAGTTATGATCTTTTATTTTGTCATAAAGCAATTGTTTCTATTCACATAAGTTTATTCAAAATAAAATAATACTAATTTATTAATATTCTAAAAATTAATAGGTAGGAGATTTAAAAAATAAATTTGCTTACCAAACAAGTTCAAATAATCTTGTCCATTTGAATAATTATCTGTTTCAAATTGTTATGATCTTTTGTTTTGTCATAAAACAATTGTTTCTGTTCATGCAAAATTATTCAAAATAAAATAATGCTAATCTACTAATATTTTGAAAATTAATAAGAGATTTAAAAACTAAATCTATTTACTGAAACAGTTCAAATAGTTATGACTATTTGAATAATTATCTATCTTAAATCATTATGCTTTTCATTTTGTCATAAAACAATTGTTTCTTTTTGTACCAGCTTATTTAGATTAAAATAATACTAATTTAATAATATTTCAAAAATTAATAAGTAAGAGATTTAAAAAATAAATGTGTTTGCCAAACTAGCTCAAATAGTTAAGACTATTTTGTCATAAAACACATTCAAATAGTTATTATTAATTAAACAATTATTTATTTCAAATAGTTATGACCTTTTGTTTTGTCATAAACCAATTGTTTCTCTTCAAATATGTGTATTCAAAATAAAATAATGCTAGTTTATTCATATTCCAAAAATTAATAAGTAAAAGATTTTTAAAAAATAAATTTATTTACTGAGCAAGTTCAAATAGTTATGACTAGATGAACAAGTATTTATTTCAAATAGTTATGATTTTTTTTGTCATAAAACAATTATTTCTATTCATACAAGTTTATTTGGAATAAAAGAATACTAATTTATTAATATTCTAAAAATTAATAGGTAGGAGATTTAAAAAATAAATTTGTTTATCAAACAAGTTCAAATAGTCATGTATATTTGAATAATTATCTATTTCAAGTTGTTATGACCTTTTGTTTTGTTATAAAACAATTGTTTCTATTTATGCAAAATTATTTAGAATAAAATAATATTTATCTATTAATATTTTGAAAATTAATAAGAGATTTAAAACTAAATCTATTTTTTGAAACAATTCAAATAGTTATTACTATTTGAACTATTATCTATCTCAAATTGTTATGGTCTTTATTTTTTTATAAAAAAATTGTTTCTTTCAATACAACCTTATTCAAATTAAAATAATACTAATTTAATAATATTACAAAAATTAATAAGTAAAAGATTTAAAAAATAAATATGTTTGCTAAACCAATTCAAATAGTTAACACTATTAGAACAATTATCTATTTCAAATTGTTCTAACCTTTTGTTTAATCATAAAGCAATTATTTCAATTCATACAAGTTTATTCAGAACAAAATAATACTAATTTATTAACATTTAAAAAATTAATAAGCAAGAGATTTAAAAAGATAAATTTGTTTATTGAACAAGTTTAAATAAATTGGACTATTTGAATAATCAATCTAACTATTTAAAGTCATTATGGCCTTTTCTTCCATTATAAAATAATGTTTTAGCTCATAGAAACTTATCCAAAATAAAACAATACCACTTTACTAATATTTCAAAAATTAATAAGTAAGAGATTTAAAAACTAAAACTATTTTTCGAATCAATTTAAATAGTTATGACTATTTAAACAAATATCATTCTCAAATCATTATGATCTTTGTTTTCTCTTAAAATAATTATTTCTGATCATGGTTATTTGGATAAAATAATAATAATTTAATAATATTTTAAAAATTAATAAGAGATTTAAAAAATAAATATGTTTGTTGTACCAGTTCGAATAATTAAGACTATCAGAATAATTATCTATTTCAAATCATTTTAATCATTTGTTTAATCATATAATAATTGTTTTAGTTCATAAATAATACCAATTTATTAACATTTATTTATTTCAAATTTTTATAACTTTTTGTTCAAATAGTTAAGACTATATGAACAATTATTTATTCAAAGTGTTATGACTTTTATTTCAGCTCATACAAGCGCATTTGGAACAGAATAAAACAAATTTATTAATATTATAACTATTTGAACAATTATCTATTTCAAATAATTCTATTACCAAACCAGTTCAAATAATTATAACTATTTGAACAATTATCTATTTCAAATCATTAATACTTTTTTTGTCATAAAACAATTGTTTTTGTTAAAATAATTTTGTTCAAAATAAAATAATACTAATTTATTAATATTTAGAAAATTAATTAGTAAGAGATTTAAAAGGTGAATCTATTTACCAAACCATTTAAAATAGTTTTGACTATTTGGATAATTATCTATTTCAAATCGTTATAACCTTTTATTTTGTCATCAAACAATTGGTTATGTTCATACTATTTTATTTGGAATAAAATAATACTAATTTAATAATATTTTGAAACTTAATAACTAAGAAAATTATCAATATCAAATCGTTAAGATCTTTGTTTTGTAATAAAATAATTGATTTTGATCATAGAAGGTTATTCAATTAAATATAATGCTAATTTAATAATATTTCAAAAATTATTAAGTAAGAGATTTATAATATAAATGTATTTGCTGAACCAGTTCAAATAGTTAAAGCTATTAGAATAATTATCTATTTCAAATCATTTTTTACCTTTTGTTTAGTCATAAAATATTTGTTTCATATCTTACAAGCTTATTCAAAATAAAATAATCCAAATTTATTAACATTCAAAAAATTAATAAGCTAAAGGTTTGAAAAAATAAATCTATTTACTAAACAAGTTTAAACAGTTATGACTATTTGAACAATTATTTATTTAAAATCATTATAACCTTTTATTTTAATATAAAACAATTGTTTCAGTTCATAAAAGCTTATCTAAAATAAAATAGTACTAATTTCTTAATATTTCAAAAATTAATAAGTAAGAGTTTAGAAAAATAAATTTTTTTACCAAACAAATTCAAATAGTTATGACTATTTGAACAATTGTCTATTGAAAATCATTATGACATTTTGTTTTGTTACAAAATAATTGTTTCAGTTCATACAAGCTTATTCAAAATAAACTGATACTAATTTATTAATATTCCAAAAATTAATAAGAGATTTAAAAAGTGAATCTATTTACCATATCAGTTAAATAATTATGGCCATTTCAATAATTATGTATTTCTAATCATTATTACCTTTTGTTTGGTTATATAACAATTTTTTTTTATCATACAAATTTATTTGGAATAAAATAATACTAATTTATTAATCTTTCAAAAATTAATAAATGATGTTTACTGAACCAATTTAAATAATTATGACTATTTAAACAATTGTATACTTCAAATCATTATAACCTTTTGTTCTATCATAAAACAATTATTTAAGTTCATACAAGCTTATTTGAAATAAAATAATACTAATATAATAATATTTTGAAAATTAATAACAAAGAGATTTAAAAAATAAATTTGTTTGTTGAACCAATTCTAATAATTAAGACTATATTAACAATTATCTATTTCAAATTGTTTTTGTTTTGTCATAAAACAATTTTTTCAATTCATACTAGCTTATTCAAAATAAAATAAAAGGAATTTATTAATATTTTAAAATTTAATATGTAAAAGATTTAAAAAATAATTTTGTTTACCTAATCAGTTCAAATAATTATGACTATTTGAACAATTATCTATTTCAAATCATTATGACCTTTTATTTTGTCATAAAATAAATATTTTTGTTTATATAAGTTTGTTCAGAATAAAAAAAAATACTAATCTATTAATATTTCAAAAATTAATAAGAGATTTAAAAAATAAATTTATTTACCAAAACAGTTCAAATAGTTATGACTATTTGAGTAATTATTTATTTCAAATTATTATGATCTTTTTCTATTATAAAATAATAGTTTATGTTCATAAAACTTATTCAGATTAAAATAATACTAATTTATTAATATTTCAACAATTAATAAGTAAAAATTTTCAAAAGTAAATATGTTTATTGAACTAGATCAAATAGTCATGACTATTTGAATAAATATCTATTTGAAATTGTTATGACCTTTGGTTTTGTCATAAAAAAATTATTTCAGTTCATATAAGCTTATTCAAAATAAAATAATACTAAGTTATTAATATTTCAAAAATTAATAATTAAGAGATTTAAAAAATGAATATATTTACTGAACAAGTTTAAATAATTGTGACTATTTTAACAATTATCTATTTGAAATTACTATAACCATTTGTTTTGTTATAAAATGATTTTTTATGTTCATACAAGCTTTTTTCTAATAAAATAATACAAATTTACTAATATTAAGACAATTAATAAGTAAAAGATTTAAAAAATAAATCTGTTCGCCAAAAAAGTTCAAATCTTTATAACTATTTGAATAATTATTTATTTTAAATTGTTCTTACTTTTTGTTTTGTCATAAAACAATTGTTTCTATTTATTCAAGCTTATTTGGATTAAAATAATATTAATTTATTAATATTTCAACAATTAATAAGTAAAAGATTTAAAAAATAAATATGTTTTTTGACTAAATTCAAATAGTTATGACTATTTGAATAATTGTTTATTTTAAATTATTGTGACCTTTCGTTTTGTAGTAAAACGATTGTTTCCACTCATATAAGCTTATTTGAAATAAAATAATACTAATTTATTAATATTCCAAAATTAATGAGTAAGAGAATTAAAAAATGAATATGTTTACCGAACATGTTTAAATAGTTATGACTATTAGAACGATTATCTATTTCAAAACATTATGGCCTTTTGTTTTGTCATAAAACAATTGGTTCCATTCATGCAAGCTTATTTCAAATAAAATAATATAAATTTATTAATATTTCAAAAATTAATAAGTAAAAATTTAAAAAATAAGTATGTTTTTTGAACACGTTCAAATAGTTATGACTATTTGAACAATTATCTACTTCAAATTGTTATGTCCTTTTATTTTGTCATAAATCAATTGTTTCTATTCATAAAAGCTTATTTGAAATAAAATAATACTAATTTCTTAAAAGACCAAAAATTAATAAGTAAAAGATTTAAAAAATAAATTTATTTACCTAGGAATTCAAATAGTTATGACTATTTGAATAATTATTTATTTCAAATTGTTATGATATTTTGTTTTGACATAAAATAGTTGTTTCCAATAATGGAAATTTATTCGAAACAAAATAATACTAATTTATTAAAATTCTAAAAATTAATAAGTTGGAGATTTAAAAAATAAATTTGTTCACAAAACAAGTTCAAATGCCCATATCCATTTGAATTATTATCTATTTCAAATAGTTATGACACTTTGTTTTATCATCAAACAATTGTTTTTATTCATACAAAACTATTCAGAATAACATAATACTAATTTATTAATATTTCAAGAATTAATAAGACATTTAAAAAATAAATCTGTTTGCTAAACTAGTTCAAATAGTTATGACTATTTGAACAATTATCTATTTCAAATTGTTATAACTCTTTTTTTCTATTATAAAAATTTGTTTCTATTCATAAAAGCTTATTCAGAATAAAATAATACTAATTTAATAATAATCTAAAAATTAATAACTAAGATTTAAAAAATGAATATGTTTGTCAAACCAGTTCAAATAGCTAAGACTATATGAACAATTATTTATTTCAAATTGTTATGACCTTTTGTTTTGCCATAAAATAATTGTTTCAACTCATACAAGCTTATTTGAAGAAGAATAAAATTAATTTATTAATATTTCTAAAATTTATAAGAGATTTAGAAAATAATTTTATTTACTAAACTAGTTCAAATAATTATAACTATTTGAACAATTATCTATTTCAAATCATTATTGCTTTTTTATTTTGTCATAAAACAATTGTTTTTGTTAATATAAATTTGTTTGAAATAAAATTGTACTAATTTATTAATATTTAGAAAATTAATCAGTAAGAGATTTAAGTAAATCTGCTTGCCAAACTATTTCAAATAGTTTTGACTATTCGAATAATTATCTATTTCAAATCATTATAACCTTTTATGTTGTCAGCAAACAATTGGTTCTATTTATACTATTTTATTTGAAATAAAATAATACTAATTTAATAATATTTTGAAATTTAATAACCAAGAAAATTAAAAAATAAATTTAATTGCCCAACTAGTTCAAATAGTTAAGAGTATATGAACGATTATCTATTTCAAATCAGTATGACCTTTTCTTTTGTCGTAAAACAATTGTTTTGTTTGCACAAGCTTATTCAAATTAAAATAATACTATTTTAAAAATATTTTAAAAATTATTAAGTCCGAGATTTAAAAATAAACTTGTTTATCAAATTAGTTCAAATGGTTAAAACTATTAAAATAATTATCTATTTCAAATCGTTTTGACCTTTTATTGAGTCAAAACAATTATTTCAGTTCATACAAGCTTATTTAGAATAAATTAATACTAATTTATTAACATTTGGAAAATTAATAAGAAAGTGATTAAAAAATAAATCTATTTGCTGAATAAGTTCAAATTATTATTATTATTTTAAGAATTATCTATTTAAAATCATTATAACCTTTTGATTTGTCATAAAACAATTGTTTCAATTAATACAAGCTTAGATAGAATAAAATAATACTAATTTATTAATATTTCCTAAATTAATAAGCAAGAAATTTAAAAAATAAACTGGTTTACTGAATTAGTTAAAATAATTATGGTCATTTGAATGATTATCTATTTCAAATTATTATGACCTTTTATTTTGTCATAAAACAATTGTTTTTTATCATACAAGCTTATTCAAAATAAAATAATACTAATTGATTAATATTTCAAAAATTAATAAGTAACATATTTAAACAATAAATCTATTTATCGAACCAGTTTAAATAGTTATGACTATTTGAACAATTGTCAATCTCAATCATTAAAACCTTTATTTTGTCATAAATTAGTTGTTTCTAATCATAGAAGCTTATTTGGTTAAAAATAATACTAATTTAATAATATTTCAAAAATTAATAAGTAAGAGATTTAAAAAATAAATGTGCTTGCCAAACCAGTTCAAATAGTTAAAACTATTGGAATAATTATTTATTTCAAATTATTTTGACCTTTTGTTTAGTCATAAAATATTTGTTTTATATCTTACCAGCTTATTTGGAATAAAATAATCTAAATTTATTGACATTCGAAAAATTACTAAGCAAAAGATTTGAAAAAATAAATCTGCTTATCGAATAAGTTCAAATAGTTATGACTACTTAGACAATTATTTATTTAAAATTGTTATGACTTTTTGTTTTGACATAAAACAATTATTCTAGTTCATTAAAGCTTATCCAAATTAAAATAATACTAATTTCTTAATATTTCAAAAATTAATAAGTAAGAGTTTAAAAAAATAAATTTGTTTACCAAACAATTTCAAATAGTTATGACTATTTGAACAATTATCTATTTGAAATTGTTATGACCTTTTATTTTGTCGTAAAACAATTGTTTTAGTTCATATAAGCTTACTTGAAATAAAGTAATGCTAATTTATTAATATTCCAAAAATTAATAAGTGATTTAAAAAGTGAATCTATTTATAAAATCAGTTTAAATAATTATGGCCATTTCAACAATTATCCATTTCAAATTGTTATTACCTTTTGTTTGGTCATATAACAATTATTTTTTTATCATACAAGCTTATTCCGAATAAAATAATACTAATTTATTAATCTTTCAAAATTTAATAAGAGATTTAAAAAATAAATATATTTACTGAACCAATTCAAATAGTTATATTATTTGAATAATTTTATACTTCAAATCGTTATAACCTTTTGTTCTATCACAAAACAATTATTTATATTCATACAAGCTTATACAAAATAAAATAATACTAATCTAATAATATTTCAAAAATTAATAACTTAGAGATTTAAAAAATAACTTTGTTTACCGAACCCATTAAATAGTTAAGACTATATGAACAATTATCTATTTCAAATTGTTATGACCTTTTGTCTTGTCATAAAACAATAATTTTCATTTCATACTAGCTTATTAAGAATAAAATAAAATGAATTTATTAATATTTAAAAAATTAATAAGTAAGAGATTAAAAAAATAATTCTATTTACCTAATCAATTCAAATAATTATGACTATGTGAACAATTATCTATTTCAAATTGTTATAAACTTTTGTTTTGTCATAAAACAAAGGTTTATGTTCAATAAGTTTGTTCAAAATAAAATAATACTAATCTATTAATATTTCAAAAATTAATAAGAGATTTAAAAAATAAATCTATTTATCAAAGCAGTTTAAATAGTTATGACTATCTAAACAATTATTTATTTCAAATCATTATGGATTTTTGTTTTGCTATAAAACAATAGTTTCTATTCATACAAGCTTATTCAGATTAAAATAATATTATTTATTAAAATTTTAAAAATTAATAAGTAAAAATCTTAAAAATAAATATGTTTACCGAACTACATCAAATTGTAATGACTATTTGAATAATTATCTATTTTAAATCATTATGACCTTTTGTTTTGTAAAAAAAAAAAATTTAGTTCATATAAACTTATTTGAAATAAAATAATACTATGTTATTAATATTATGAAAATTAATAATTAAGAGATTTCAAAAATGAATCTGTTTACCGAACAAGTTTAAATAATTATGACTATTTAAACAATTATCTATTTGGAATCGTTATAACTTTTTGTTTTGTTATAAAAGGACTTTTTTTGTTCATACAAGCTTATTTTGAATAAAATAATATAAATTTATTAATATTGAAACAATTAATAAGTAAAAGATTTAAAAAATAAATCTATTTACCGAACAAGTTCGAATCGTTATGACTATTTGAACAATTATTTATTTCAAATTGTTGTGATTTTTTTGTTTTATCATAAAACAATTGTTTTTGTTCATACAAGCTTATTCGGATTAAAATAATATTAATTTATTAATATTTCGACAAATAATAAGTAAAAGATTTAAAAAATAAATATGTTTACCGAAGAAGTTCAAATAATCATGATTATTTGAATAATTATCAATTTCAAATCTTTGTGACTTTTTGTTTTGTAATAAAATAATTGTTTCAGTTCATATAAACTTATTTTAAATAAAATAATACTAATTTATTAATATTCCAAAAATCAAAGAGTAAGAGAATTAAAAAAATGAATCTATTTACTAAACAAGTTCAAATAGTTATGACTATCTAAACAATTATCTATTTCAAAATATTATGACATTTTGTTTTGTCGTAAAACAATTGGTTTTGTTCTAAAACAATTGGTTTTGCTCTAAAACAATTGGTTTTGTTCATGCAAGCTTATTTCAAATAAAATAATATAAATTTATTAATATTCCAAAAATTAATAACTAAAAAATTTAAAAATAAATCAATTTTTTGAACATGTTTAAATAATTATGACTATTTGAACAATTATCTATTTCAAATCATTATGACCATTTGTTTTGTCATAAATGAATTATTTCTTCTCAAACAAGCTTATTTTGAATAAAATAATACTAATTTATTAATATTCCAAAATTAATAAGTAAAACATTTAAAAATAAATTTGTTTACCAAGTGAGTTTAAATTGTTATGACTATTTAAACAATTATTTATTTCAAATCATTATGCTCTTTTGTTTTGTCATAAAACAATTGTTTCTATTCGTACAAGTTTATTCAGAATATAATAATACTAATTTATTAATGTTTTAAAAATTAATAAGTTGAAGATTTAAAAAATTAATCTATTTACTGAACAAGTTCAAATAGTCATGTCTATTTGAACTATTATCTATTTGAAATTGTTATGATATTTTATTTTGTCGTAAAACAATTATTTTTATTCATACAAAATTATTCATAAAAAAATAACATTAATTTATTACTATTTCAAAAATTAATAAGAGATTTAAAAACTAAATCTCTTTACCGAATCAGTTCAAATAGTTATAACTATTTGAACAATTATTTATCTGAAATTGGTATGATCATTGTTTTATCCTAAAACATTTATTTCTATTCATAGAAGCTTGTTCAAAGTAAAATACTACTAAATTAATAGTATTCTAAAAATTAATAAGGATTTAAAAAATAGATGTGTTTGCCAAATAGTTCAAATAGTTAAGACTATTAGAACAATTATCTGTTTCAAATCATTCTGACCTTTTGTTTAGTCATAAAATAATTATTTCAGTTCATATATGCTTATTCAAAAAAAAAATAATACTATTTTATTAACATTCAAAAAATTAATAAGAAATTAAAAAAATAAATTTGTTTATCAAACAAGTTCAAATAGTCATGACTATATGAACAATTATCTATTTAAAACTATTATGACCTTTTATTTTATCATAAAACAATTGTTTTAGCTTATAAAAGGTTATCCAAAATAAAATAATATTACTTTATTAATATTTTAAAAATTAATAAGTTGGAGATTTAAAAAATAAATTAATTTATCAAATCAATTCAAATAATTATGGCCATTTGAATAATTATCTATTTTAAATGTTATGAATTTTTGTTTTGTCATAAAACAATTGTTTTTCATCATAAAAACCTATCCAAAATAAAATAATAGTAATTTATTAATATTTCAAAAATTAATAAGTAGGAGATTTAAAAGTAAATTTGTTTACCGAATTAGTTCCAAAGGTTATGACTATTTGAGCAATTATATATTTGAAATTGTTATAACCTTGTGTTCTGTCATAAAACAATTATTTCTTTTCGTACAAGCTTATTCAGAATAAAATAATACTAATGTAATAATATTATGAAAATTAATAACTAAGAGATTCCAATAAATTTATTTGAACCAGTTCAAATAGTTAAGGCTATATGAACAATTCTTTATTTCAAATCGTTATGACCTTTTATTTTATCGTAAAACAATCTTTTTAGTTCTTAGTAACTTATTCGAAATAAAATAAAATAAATTTATTAATATTTCAAAAATAATCAGCAAGAGATTTAAAAAATAATTTTGTTTGTCGAACCAGTTCAAAAAATTATGACTATTTAAATAATTATCGATTTCATATCGTTATGACCTTTTGTTTGTCATAAAACAAATGTTTTTTTTCAAATTAGTTTGTTCAAAATAAAATAATATTAATTTATTAATATTTTGAAAATTAATAAGTAAGAGAGTTAAAAAAATAAATTTGTTTATTAAACCAGTTCAATTAGTTTAACTATTTGAACAATTATTTATTTCAAATTATTGTGACCATTTGTTTTATCATAAAACAATTGTTTCTAGTCATAAAATCTTATTCAAAATAAAATAATGCTAATTTATTAATATTTTAAAAATTAATAACTAATGAATTTCAAAAATGAATTTGTTAGCTTGCCCAGTGCAAATATTTATGATTGTTTGAACAATTATCTATTTCAAATTGTTATAATCTTTTGTGTTATCACAAATCAATTATTTCTATTCATACAAGTTTATTTGAAATAACATAATTCTAGCTTATTAATATTCCAAAAATTAATAAGTAAGAGATTAAAAAAATGAATCTATTTGTTGAACAAGTTAAAATAGTTATGACTATTTATCAATTATCTATTTCAAATCACTATAACCTTTTGTTTTGTCATAAAACAATTTTTTCTATTCATACAATCTTATTTCAAATAAAATAACACAAATTTATTAATATTTAAACAATTAAAAAAATAAAAGATTTAAAAAATAAATATGTTTATCGAATAAGTTTAAATAGTTATGACTATTTGAATAATTATTTATTTTAATTCATTACGACTTTTTTTTAATAAAAAATTATTTTTGTTCATACAAGCTTATTCAGATTAAAATAATATTAATTTATTAATATTTCCTCAAATAATAAGTAAAATAGTTTAAAAATAAATATGTTTACCCAAAAAGTTTAAATAGCCATAACTATTTGAATAATTATCTATTTGAAATTGTTATGACCTTTTGTTTGATTTTAAAATAATTGTATCAGTTCATATAAGCTTATTCGAAATAAAATAATACTAATTTATTAATATTCCTAAAATTAATGAGTAAGAGATTTAAAAAATGAATTAGTTTACCGAACAAGTTTAAATAGTTCTTACTATTTGAACAATTATCTATTTCAAATTGTTTTGACCTTTTGTTTTGTCATAAAACAATTGTTTCTGTTCATATACGATTATTCCAAATAAAATAATATAAATTTATTAATATTTCAAAATTAATAAGTAGAACTTTAAAAAATAAATCTATTTTTTAAACATGTTCAAATAGTTATGACTATTGAACAATTATTTATTTCAAATAGTTATGACCTTTGGTTTTGTCATAAACCAATTGTTTCTGTTCATACAAGTTGATTCAAAACAAAATAATACTAATTTATTAGTATTCCAAAAGTTAATAAGTAAAAGATTTAAAAAATAAATTTGTTTATTGAGCAAACTCAAATAGTTATGAACGTTTGAATAATTATTTATTTCAAATAGTTATGATATTTTGTTTTGTCATAAAATAATTGTTTCTATTCATACAATTTTATTTGAAATAAAATAATACTAATTTATTAATATTCTAAAAATTAATAGGTTGGAGATTTAAAAAATAATTCTATTTACCAAACAAGTTCAAATAGTTATGTCCCTTTGAATAATTATATATTTCAAATCATTATGAGATTTTTTTTGTCATAAAACAATTGTTTCTCTTCATGCAAAATTATTTAGAATAAAATAATACTAATTTATTAATGTTTTAAAAATTAATTAGAGATTTAAAAACTAAATCTGTTTACTGAATCAATTCAAATCATTATGACTACTTGAACACTTATCTATCTCAAATCGTTATGATCTTTATTTTGTCATAAAACAATTGTTTCTTTTCATATAAGCTTATTCCGATTAAGATAATACTAATTTAATAATTAAAAATAAATGTGTTTTGCCGATCTAATTCAAATAGTTAAGACTATTGGAATAATTATCTATTTCAAATCATTTTGACCTTTTGTTTAGTCCTAAAACAATTATTTCAATTCATACAAGCTTATTTGAAATAAAATAATACTAATTTATTAATATTCAAAAAATTAATAAGCAAGAGATTTAAAAAAATTAATGTTTACCTAACAAGTTCAAATAGATATAACCATTTGAGCAATTATCTATTTAAAATCGTTATAACCTTTTGTTTTGTCATAAAACAATTATTTCAATTCATAAAAAATTATCTAAAATAAAATAATACTACTTCATTAATATTTCAAAAATTATTAAGCAATAGATTTAAAAACTAAAGTTATTTTCCAAACTAGTTCAAATAGTTATAATCATTTGAACAAATATCAATCTCAAATCGCTATGATCTTTGTTTTGTCATAAAAAAACTATTTCTTATCATATAAGCTTATTCAAATTAAAATAATACTAATTTAATAATATTTCAAAAATTAATAAGTAAAAGATTTAAAAAATAAATGTGTTTGCCGAATCATTTCAAGTGGTTAAGACTGTTAGAATAATTATCTATTTCAAACCATTCTAACATTTTATTTAGTCATAAAATAATTGTTTCAGTTCATACAAGCTTATTTAGAATAAAATAATACTAATTTATTAACATTCAAAAATTTAAGAAGCAAGAAATTTGAAAAATAAATATGTTTACCAAACAAGCTCAAATAGTTATTATTATTTGAACAGTTATCTACTTAAAATTATTACAAACTTTTTTTTGTCATAAAACAATTGTTTCAGTTCATAAAAACTTATCCAAAATAAAATAATTCTACTTTATTAATATTTCAAAAATTAATAAGTAAGAGGTTTAAAAAATAAATTAGTTTATCGAATCGGTTCAAATAATTATGGCCATTTGAACAATTATAAATTATAAATTGTTATTACCTTTTGTTTTATCATAAAACAATTATTTTTCAGCATACAAGCTTATTTGAAATAAAATAATACTAATTTATTAATATTTCAAGAATTAGTAAGAGATCTAAAAATAAATAGTTATGACTATTTGAACAACTATGTATTTCAAATTGTTATAACCATTTGTTTTGTCATAAAACAATTATTTTTGTTCATACAAGGTTATTTAGAATAAAATAATACTAATTTAATAATATTCTAAAAATTCATAACTAAGAGATTTAAAAAATAAATCCGTTTGTTAAACCAATTCAAACAGTTAAGACTATATAAACAATTATCTATTTCAAATTATTATGACATTTTGTTTTGTCATAAAACAATTATTTCAGCTCATACAAGTTTATTTAGAATAAAATAAAACTAATTTGTTAATATTTCAAAATTTTATAAGTAAGAGATTTAAAAAATAATACTATTTACTGAATCGGGAAAAATAATTATAAAATAATTATAACTATTTGAACAATTATTTATTTTAAATCATTATTACTTTTTGTTTTATCATAAAACAATTGTTTTTGTTCATATAAGTTTGTTTGAAATAAAATAATACTAATTTATTAATATTTAGAAAATTAATCAGTAAAAGATTTAAAAATTAAATTTGTTTACTCAACTATTTCAAATAGTTTTGACTATATGAATAATTATCTATTTCAAATCATTATAACTTTTATTTTGTCATCAAACAATTGGTTCTATTCATACTATTTTATTTGGAATAAAATAATACTAATTTAATAATATTTTGAAACTTAATAACCAAGAAAATTAAAAGATAAATCTAATTGTCAAACGAGTTCAAATAGTTAAGACTAAATGAATGATTATCTATTTCAAATAGTTATGACAGTTTGTTTTGTCATAAAATAATTTTTTTGTTCGTACAAACTTATTTGAATTAAAATAATAGAAATTTAATAATATTTCAAAATTAATAAGTAAGAGATAAAAAAAATTGTTTATCAAACCAGTTTATATGATTAATACCATTAGAACAATTATCTATTTTAAATTGTTTTGATCTTTTTTTTGTCATAAAAGCAATTGTTTCAGTTTATACAAGCTTACTCGAAATAAATTAATACTAATTTATTAACATTCAAAAAATTAAGAAGAAAGAGATTTAAGAAAATAAATCTATTTACCGAAAAAGTTTAAATAGTTATAACTATTTGAACAATTGTCTATTTAAAATTGCTATGACCTTTTGTTTTTTCATAAAAACAATTGTTTTAGTTAACACAAGTTTATACGGAATAAAATAATACAAATTTATTAATAAGTAAGAGATTTAAAAAATAAATTTGTTTATCGAATTAGTTAAATAATTATGGCAATTTGAACAATTATCTATTTCAAATTGCTATAACCATTTGTTTTGTTATAAAACAATTGTTTTTTTATCATACAAGCTTATTTTTTATAAAATAATACTAATTTATTAATATTTCAAAAATTAATAAGAGATTTAAAAAATAAATGTGTTTGTCAAATCAGTTCAAATAGTTAAAACTATAAGAATAATTATCTATTTTAAATTGTTCTAGCCTATTTTTAGTCATAAAATATTTTTTTCATATCATACAAGCTTATTTAGAGCAAAATAATCCTAATATATTAACATTTGAAAAATTAATAAGTAAGAGATTTGAAAAAATAAATTTGTTTACCGAATAAGCTCAAGTAGTTATGACTATTTGAAAGATTAATATTTAAAATCATTATGATATTTTGTTTTGTCATAAAACAATTGCTTCAGTTCATAAAAGGTTATCCAAAACAAAATAATACCAATTTTTTAATATTTCAAAAATTAATAAGCAAGAGATTTAAAAAGATAAATGTGTTTTCTGAATAAATTCAAATAGTTGTGACTATTTGAACAATTGTATATTTAAAATCATTATGATATTTGATTTTATCATAAAACAATTGTTTCAATTCATTAAAGCTTATTCGAAATAAAATAATAATAATTTATTAATATTTCAAAAATTAATAAGTAAGTGATTTAAAAAGTGAATCTGTTTACCAAATCAATTCAAATAATTACGACTATTTCAACAATTATCTATTTCAAATCATTATGAACATTTTTTGTCATAAAACAATTATTTTTCATCATACAAGCCTATTTGGAATAAAATAATACTAATTTATTAATATTTCATAAATTAATAAGTAAAATATTTAAAAAATAAATCTATTTATCGAAGCAGTTCTTATTTGAATAATTACCTATTTCAAATCATTATAACTTTCTATTAATTCTAAATAATTGTGTCAGTTCATACAAGCTTATTTGAAATAAAATAATACTAATTTAATAATATTATGAAAATTAATAACTAAGGGATTTAAAAAATAAAATTTGTTTGTCGAAGCAGTTTAAATAGTTAAGACAATACGAATAATTATCTATTTCAAATCGTTATGAAATTTTGTTTTGTCATAAAACAGTTGTTTTAGTTCATAGAAGCTTATTTGAAATAAAATAATACAAATTTATTAACATTCCAAAAATTAATAAGTGATTTAAAAAGTGAATCTATTTACTGAATCATTTCAAATAATTATGGCCTTTTCAATATTTATTTATTTCAAACCATTATTACCTTTTGTATGGTCATATAACAAGTGTTTTGCTCATTCAAGCTTATTCAGAATACAATAATACTAATTTATTAATCTTTCAAAAATCAATAAGTAAGCAATTTAAAAAATAAATCCGTTCATCAAACTAGTTCAAATAATTATGACTATTTGAACATTGTATACTTCAAATTGTTATAACATTTTGTTTTGTCACAAAACAGTTATTTCTATTCATACAAGCTTATTTGGAATAAAATAATACAAATATAATAATATTCTAAAAATTAATAACTAAGAGAATTAAAAATAAATTTGTTTGACAAACTAGTTCAAATATTTAAGACTATATGAACAATTATCTATTTCAAAAATGTTATGAGCTTTTGCTTTGTCATAAAAAAAATTTTCAATTCATACTAGCTGATATGAAATAAAATAAAATGAATTTATTAATATTGCAAAAATTAATAAGTAAGATATTTAAAAAAATATTTCTGTTTACCTAACCAATTCAAATAATTATGACTATTTGAACAATTATCTATTTCAAATCATTATAACCTTTTGTTTTGTCATAAAACAAATGTTTTTGTTCATATAAGTTTGTTCATAATAAAGTAATACTAATCTATTAATATTTCAAAAATTAATAAGAGATTTAAAAAATAAATCTATTTATCAAACCAGTTCAAATAGTTATGACTATTTAACAAATTATTTATTTCAAATCGTTCTGACTTTTTGTCCTATTATAAAACATTTGTTTATGTTCATACATCCTTATTCAGATTAAAATAATATTAATTTATTAATATTTCAACAATTAATAAGTAAAAATTTTAAAAAATAAATATGTTTATCGAACTAGATCAAATGGTCATGATTATTTGAATAATTATCTATTTTAAATCATTATGACCCTTTCTTTTTTCATAAAAGATTTGTTTCGGTTCATATACGTTTATTCAAAATAAAATAATACCAGTTTATTAATATTCCAAAAATTAATAATTAAGAGATTTAAAAAAGAATATGTTTATCAAATAAGTTTAAATGATTATGACTATTTGAACAACTATTTATTTGAAATGACTATAACATTTTGTTTTGACATAAAATAATTTTTTCTATTCTTACAAGCTTATTTTGAATAAAATAATACAAAATTATTAATATTAAGACAATTAATAAGTAAAAGATTTAAAAAATAAATATGTTTATCAAACAAGTTCAAATGTTATGACTATTTGAACAATAATTTATTTCAAATTGTTATGACTCTTTGTTTTGTCATAAAACAATTGTTTATGTTCATACAAGGTTATTCAGATTAAAATAATACTAATTATTAATATTTTGACAATTAATAAGTAAAAGATTTAAAAAAATAAATATGTTCACCGAACAAATTGAAATAATCATGATTATTTGAATAATTAACTATTTCCAATCATTATGACCTTTTGTTTTGTAATAAAACAACGGTTTCAATTCAAATAAGCTTACTTGAAATAAAATAATACTAATTTATTAATATTACTTAAATTAATGAGTAAGAGACTTAAAAAATAAATTTGTTTACCGAATAAGCTCAAATAGCTATGACTATCTAGATAGTTATCTATTTTAAAACATTATGAACTTTTGTTTTGTCATAAAACAATTGGTTCTATTCATGCAAGCTTATTTCAAATAAAATAATATAAATTGATTAATATTACAAAAATTAATAAGTAAAAACTTTAAAAAATAAATCTGTTTTCTACACACATTCAAATAATTATATCTATTTGAACAATTATCCATTTCAAATTGTTATGATCTTTTGTTTTGTCATAAACCAATTGTTTTTGTTCATAAAAGCTTATTTGCTACAAAATAATACTAATTTATTAAAATTTCAAAAATTAATAAGTAAAAGATTTTCAAAAATAAAATATGTTTACTGAGCGGGTTTGAATAGTTATGACTATTTGAACAATTATTTATTTCAAATCGTTATGATCTTTTGTCTTCTTATAAAACAATTGTTTCTACTTATACAAATTTATTCGAAATAGAATAATACTAATTTATTAATATTCTAAAAATTAATAAGTTGGAGATTTAAAAAATAAATCTGTTCACTAAAAAAGTTCAAATAGTCAACTCTATTCGAACTATTAGCTATTTCAAATCGTTATTTTATTTTGTTTTGTTATAAAACAATTGTTTCTATTCATACAAAATTATTTAGAATAAAGTAGTACCAATTTATTAATATTTCAAAAATTAAGAAGAGATTTAAAAAACTAAATCTATTTATCGAACCAGTTCAAATAGTTATGACTATTTGAACAGTTATATATCTAAAATTGTTATGATCTTTTTTTCTCATAAAGTAATTGTTTCTATTCATACAAGCTTATTCAGAGTAAAATATTGCTAAATTAATAATATTCTAAAAATTAATAAGTAAGAGATTTAAAAAATAAATATGTTTACTGAACCAGTTCAAATAGTTAAGACAATTAGAATAATTAGCTATTTCAAATCATTTTGACCATTTGTTTAGTCATAAAATAATTGTTTCAATTTATACAATTATCTATTTAAAATTGTTATGACATTTTATTTTAACATAAAATAATTGTTTCAATTCATAAAATCTTATCCAAAACAAAATAATGTTACTTTATTATTATTTCAAAAATTGAGAAGTTGGAGATTTAAAAAAATAAATCAGTTTATCGAATCAGTTATGACTATTTAAACAATTACTTATTCCAAATCATTATGACTTTTTATTTTGTTATAAAACAATTGATTTTGTTCACACAAGTTTATTTCGATTAAAATAATATTAATTTATTAATATTTTGACAATTAAAAAGTAAAATGTTTTCAAAATAAATATGTTTATTGAACAAGTTCAAATAGTCATAACTATTTGAATAATTATCTATTTCAAATTGCTATGACCTTTTGTTTCGTCATAAAGCAACTGTATTAGTTCACATAGGCTAATTTGAAATAAAATAATACTAATTTATTAATATTCCAAAAATTAATGAGTAAGAGATTTAAAATATGAATGTGTTTACCGGATAAGTTCAAATGGTTATGACTATTTGAACAATTATCTATTTCAAACGTTATGACCTTTTGTTGTGTCATCAAATAATTCTTTATGTTCATATAAGCTTATTTCAAATAAAATAATATAAATGTATTAATATTCCAAAAATTAATAAGCACAAATTAAAAAAATAAATTTATTTTCTAAACATATTCAAATAGTTATGACTATTTGAACAATTATCTATTTCAAATAGTTATAACCTTTTGTTTTGTCATAAACCAATTGTTTCTATTCATACAAGTGTATTTGAAATAAAATAATAATATTTTATTAATATTCCAAAAATTAATAAGTAAAAATTTTAAAAAATAAATTTGTTTATCGAGCAAGTTCATATCATTATGACTATTTGAACAATTATTTATTTCAAATAGTTATGATTTATTGTTTTGTCATAAAACAATTCTTTCTATTCATACAAGTTTAGTCAAATTAAAATAATACTATTTTATTAATATTTTGAAAATTAATAGGTAGGAGATTTAAAAAAATAAATCTATTTACCGAACAAGTTTAAATAGATTTGACTATTTGAACAATTATCTATTTAAAGTTGTTATGTCCTTTTGTTTTGTCACAAAACAATTGTTTCAGTTCATAAAAACTTATCTGAAATAAAATAATAATACTTTTTTAATATTTCAAAAATTAATAAGCAAGAGATTTAAAAACTAAAGTTGTTTTCCAAACCAGTTTAAATAGTTATGACTATTTGAAAAAATATCAATCTCAAATCATTATGATCTTTGTTTTCTCATAAAACATCTGTTTTTGATCATATAAGCTTATTCGGATAAAAATAATATTAATTTAATAATATTTCAAAAATTAATAAGAGATTTAAAAAATTAATGTGTTTACCAAACTAGTTCAAATAGTTAAGACTATTAGAATAATTATCTATTTCAAATTGCTCTGACTTTTTGTTTAGTTATACAATAATTGTTTCAATTCATACAAGCTTATTTGGAATAAAATAATACTAATTTATTAACATTCAAAAAATTAATAAACACGAGATTTGAAAATATAAATCTATTTACCAAACAGGTTCAAATAGTTATGATTATTTAAACAATTATTTATTTAAAATCGTTTGACCATTTGTTTTATCATAAAATAGTTGTTTTAGTTCATAAAATCATATCCAAATAAAATAATACTACTTTATTAATATTTCAAAAATTAATAAGTAAAAGATTTAAAAAATAAAGTAGTTTACCGAATCAGTTCAAATAATTATGGCCATTTGAACAACTATCTATTTCAAATCATTATTACCTTTTGTTTTGTCATAAAACAATTATTTTCAACATACAAGTTTATTTAAAATAAAATAATACTAATTCATTAATATTTCAAGAATTAATAAGAGATTTAAAAAATATATCTATTTACCAAACCAGTTCAAATAGTTATGACTATATGAATAATTACCTATTTTAAATTGTTATAACCTTTTGTTCTATCATAAAACAATTGTTTCTATCCATACAAGCTTATTCAGAATAAAATAATACTAATTTAGTAATATTCCAAAAATTAATAACTAAGATATTTAAAAAATAAATCTGTTTGCTGAACTAGTTTAAACAGTTAAGACTATATGAATAATTTTTTATTTCAAATTGTTATGACCATTTGTTTTGTCATAAAACAATTATTTTAGTTCATACAAGATTATTCGAAATAGAATAAAACTAATTTTTAATATTTCAAAAATTTATAAGGGATTTAGAAAATAATTTTGTTTACCAAATTAGTTTGAATAATTATAACTATTTGAATAATTATTTATTTCAAATCATTATTACTTTTATGTTTTGTCATAAAATAATTTTTTTTGTTAATATAAGTTTATTCGAAAGAAAATAACACTAATTTATTAATATTTAGAAAATTAATTAGTAAGAGAATGAAAAAGTAAATTTGCTTATCAAACCATTTCAAATAGTTTTGACTATTTGAATAATTAACTATTTCTAATCGCTATAACATTTTAGTTTGTCATCAAACAATTGGTTCTATTCATACTATTTTATTTAGAATAAAATAATATTAATTTAATAATATTTCGAAACTTAATAACCAAGAAAATTAAAAAATAAATCTAATTGTTGAACCAGTTCAAATAGTTAAGACTACATGAATGATTATCTATGTCAAATTGTTATAACCTTTTGTTTTGTCGTAGAACAATTGTTTTATTCATACAAGCTTATTAGGATTTAATAATACTAATTCAATAATGTTTTAAAAATTAATAAGTAAGATTTAAAAATAAAATTGTTTATTGAATAAGTTCAAATGGTTAAGACTATTAGAATAATTATCTATTTCAAATCGTTATGACATTTTGTTTAGTTATAAAACAATTGTTTCAGCTCATACAAGCTTATTCAAAATAAATTAATACTAATTTATTAACATTCAAAAAATTAATTACAAAAAGAGATTTAAAAAAATAAATCTGTTTACCAAACAAGTTTAAATAGTAATTACTATTTGAGTAATTGTCTATTTAAAATCGTTATAACCACTTGATTTGTCATAAAACAATTGTTTCAATTAGCACAAATTTAAACAGAATAAAATAATATTAATTTATTAATATTTTTGAAATTAATAAGTAAGAAATTTAAAAAATAAATTTGTTTACTAAATCAGTAAAAATAATTATGGCCATCTGAAAGATTATCTATTTGAAATCATTATGAGCTTTTGTTTTGTTATAAAACAATTGTTTTTAATCATACAAGCTTATTCGAAATAAAATAACAATAATTTATTAATATTTGAAAAATTAATAAGTAAGAGATGTAAAAAAATAAATTTGTTTAGTAAACCAGTTCAAATAGTTACAACTATTTGAACAATTTTCAATCCCAAATTGTTAAGATCTTTGTTTTGTCATTAAAAAATTGTTTTTGATCATAAAAGCTTATTCAATTAAAAATAATACTAATTTAATAATATTTCAAAAATTAATAAAATATTTAAAAATTAAATGTGCCTGCGACACCGGTTTAAATATTTAAAACCATTAGAATAATTATCTATTACAAATTGTTTTGATATTTTGTTAAGTCAAAAAATATTTATTTCATATCTTACAAGCTTATTTGAAATAACATAATCCAAATTTATTAACATTTGGAAAATTAAAAAGCAAAAGATTTGAAAAAATAAATCTGTTTACCGAATAAGTTCAAATAGTTATAATTATTTGAATAATTATTTATTTAAAATTGTTATGACCATTCGTTTTGACATATAACAATTGTTTCAATTCATAAAAGCATATCCAAAATAAAATAATAATAATTTCTTAATATTTTAAAAATTAATAAGTAAGAGTTTAAAAAAATAAATTCATTTACCGAAGAAATTCAAATAGTTATGACTATTTAAACAATTATCTATTTAAAATTGTTAAGACCTTTTGTTTTGTCATAAAACAATTGCTTCAGTCCCTATAAGCTTATTCGAAATAAAATAATACTAATTTATTAATATTCCAAAAATTAATAAGTGATTTAAAAAGTGAATATGTTTACCAAATTAGTTCAAATAATTATTGCCATTTCAATAATTATCTATTTCAAATCGTTGTTACCTTTTGTTTAGTCATATAACAATTGTTTTATATCATACAAGTCTATTCAGAATAAAACAATACTAATTTCTTAATCTTTCAAAAATTAATAAGTAAGAGATTTTAAAAAAAATTTATTTACTGAATCAGTTCAAATAGTTATGACTATTTGAAGAATTGTATACTTCAAACCAATTATTTACAAAATAAACCTTTTGTTCTATTATAAAATAATTATTTATGTTCATACATGCTTATTCAAAATAAAATAATACTAATCTAATAATATTTCAAAAATTAATAACTAAGAGATTTAAAAATTAAATTTGTTTGTCAAACTAGTTCAATTTGTTAAGACTATATAAACAATTATCTATTTCAAATTGTTATGACTTTTTGTTTTGTTATAAAACAATTTTTTCAATTCATACTAGCTTATTTGAAATAAAATAAAATGAATTTATTAATATTGCAAAAATTAATAAGAGATTTAAAAAATAATTATGTTTACCTAACTAGTTCTAATAATTATGACTATTTGAATAATTATCTATTTCAAAATGTTATAACCTTTTGTTTTGTCATAAAATATGTTTTTGTTCATATAAGTTTGTTTAGAATAAAATAATACAAATCTATTAAGATTACAAAAATTCATAAGAGATTTTAAAAATAAATCTTTTTATCAAACTAGTTCAAATAGTTATAACTATTTGAGCAATTAATTATTTCAAATCGTTTTGACTTTTTGTTTCATTATAAAACAATAGTTTCTATTCATACAAGCTTATTTAGATTAAAGTAATACTAATTTATAATTATTATGACAATTAAAAATTAAAAAATTTAAAACATAAATATGTTTATCAAACTAGATCAAATAGTTATGACTATTTGAATAATTATCTATTTCAAATTATTATGACTTTTGTTTTGTCATAAGAAAATTATTTCAGTTCATATAAGTTTATTTGAAATAAAATAATACTAAGTTGTTAATATTCCAAAAATTAATAATTAAGAGATTTAAAAAATAAAACTATTTATTGAACAAGTTTAAATAATTATGACTATTTAAACAATTATCTATTTGGAATTGCTATAACCTTTTGTTTTGTCATAAAAAGATTTCATCTATTTATGCAAGCCTATTTCAGATAAAATAATTCAAATTTATTACTAATAAGATAATTAATAAGTAAAAGATTTAAAAAATAAATCTGTTCACCACAAAAGTTCAAATCGTTATGACTATTTGAACAACAAATTATTATAACTTTTTATTTTGTCATAAAATAATTATTTCGTTCATAAAAGCTTATTCAAATTAAAATAATATTAATTTATTAATATTTTGAAAATTAAGAAATAAGAGATTTAAAAAATAAATTTGTTTACTAAACCAGTTCAATTAGTTAAAATATCTGAACCATTATTTACTTTAAATCGTGATGACTAGTTGTTTTGTCATAAAAGAATTGTTTCTATTCATACAGTCTTATTCGGAATAAAGTAATGCTAATTTATTAACATTCTAAATATTAAAAAGTAATGGATTTAAAAAATCAATTTGTTAGCCTGATGAGTGCAAATAGTTATGACTGGTTAAACAATTATCTATTTCAAATTGTTATGACCATTTGTTTTATTGTAAAACAATTGTTTCTATTTGTACAAGCTTATCTAAAATAAGATAATTTTAATTTATTAATATTCCAAAAATTAATAAGCAAGAGATTTAAAAAATGAATTTGTTTACTGAACAAGTTCAAATAGTTATGATTGTTTGAACAATTATCTATATCAAATTGCTATAACATTTTTGTTTTGTTATAAAACAATTTTTTATTCATACAAGCTTATTTTAAATAAAATAATACAAATTTTTTAATATTCCAAAAATTAATAAGTAAAAATTAAAAAAAAACTTTTTTGAACACATTCAAATAGTTATGACTATTTGATCAATTATCTATTTCAAATAGTTATGACCTCTTATTTTGTCAGAAACCAATTGTTTGTGTTCATACAAGCCTATTTGAAATAAAATAATACTAGTTTATTAATATTCCAAAAAATAAATTTGTTTATCGAGCAACTTCAAATAGTTATAACTGTTTGAACAATTGTTTATTTAAAATAGTTATGATCTTTTGTTTTGTCATAAAACAATTATTTCTATTCATACAAGTTTATTGGGAATAAAAAAATACTAATTTATTAATATTCTAAAAATTAATAGGTAGGAGAGTTAAAAAATAAATCTGTTTATTGAACAAGTTCAAATAGTTAAGTCCATTTGAACAATTATCTATTTAAAATCGTTATGATCTTTTGTTTTGTCATAAAACAATTGTTTCTATTTGTGCAAAATTATTTAGAATAAAATAATACTAATCTATTAATATTTTGAAAATTAATAAGAGATTTAAAAACTAAATATGTTTATGGAAACAGTTCAAATAGTTATGATTATTTAAACAATTATTTATCTTAAATAATTATGATCTTTATTTTGTCATAAAATAGTTTGTTTCTTTTTATACAAGCTTATTCAGATTAAAATAATATTAATTTAATAATATTCCAAAAATTAATAAAAGATTTAAAAAACAAATGTGTTTGTCAAACCAATTCAAATAGTTAAGACTATTAGAGCAATTATTTATTTCAAATTGTTCTGACCTTTTATTTAGTCATAAAATAATTATTTCAGTTCATACAAGCTTATTTAAAACAAAATAATAGCAATTTATTAACATTTGAAAAATTAATGAGTACGAGATTAAAAAAAATGTTTATCAAACAAGTTGAAAAAGATTTGACTATTTAAACAATTATCTATTTAAGGTCATTACGACCTTTTGTTTTGTCATAAAACATTTGTTTTAGTTCAAAAAAACTTATCCGAAATCAAATAATACTACTTCACTAATATTTTGAAAATTAGTAAGAAAGAGATTTAAAAACTAAAGCTGTCTTTCACACCAATTCAAATAGTTATGACTATTTGAACAAATATCAATCTTAAATAGTTATGATCCTTATTTTGTCATAAAACAATTGTTTCTAATCATACAAGGTTTTTTAGATAAAAATAATATTAATTTAATAATATTCCAAAAATTAATAAGAGATTTTTTAAAAAATATGTTTGTCGAACTAGTTCAAATAGTTAAGACTATTAGAATAATTATCTATTTCAAATCGTTTTGACTTTTGGTTTAGTCATATAATAATTGCTTCAATTTATACAAGCTTAATCGAAATAAAATAATACTAATTTATTAATATTCAAAAAATTAATAAGCAAAAGATTTGAAAAATTAAATCTATTTACTAAACAAGTTTAAATAGTTATGACTATTTGAACAATTATCTATTTAAAATCGTTATGACCTTTCTATTTTGTCATAAAACCATTGTTTTAGTTCATAAAAGCTTATCCAAAATAAAATAACACTATTATATTAATATTTCAAAAGTTAATAAGAGATTTAAAAAAAAATCAATTTACCAAAATAGTTCAAATAATTATGGCCATTTGAACAGCTACCTATTTCAAATCATTATTGCTTTTTATTTTATCTTAAAACAATTGTTTTTCAATATACAATCTTATTTGAAATAAAATAAAACTAATTTATCAATATTTCACTAATTAATATGAGATTTAAAAAATAAATCTATTTACCGAACTAGTTTAAATAGTTATGACTATTTGAACAGTTATCTATTTCAAATTGTTATAACCTATTGTTTTATCATAAAATAATTATTTCTATTTATACAGACTTATTTAGAGTAAAATAATACTAATTTAGCAATATTCATAAAATTAATAAGTAAGAGATTTAAAAATAAATCTGTTTACCCAATTAGTTTAAGCAATTAAGACTATATAAATAATTATTTATTTCAAATTGTTATGACCTTTTGCTTTATTATAAAATAATTATTTCAGCTCATATAAGCTTATCCCAAAAAAAAATAATATTACTTTATTAATATTTCAAAAGTTAAAAAGGGATTTAAAAAATAAATCAGTTTACCGAAATAGTTCAAATACGTATGGCCATTTGAACAACTACCTATTTCGAATCTTTATTACCTTTTGTTTTATCTTAAAACAATTGTTTTACAATATTCAAGCTTATTTGAAATAAAATAAAACTAATTTATTAATATTTCAAGAATTAATAAGAGATTTAAAAAGTAAATCTATTTACCAAACAAATTTAAATAGTTTTGACTATTTGAATAATTATCTATTTTAAATTGTTATAACCTTTTGGTCTATCATAAAACAATTATTTCTATTCCTACAGGCTTCTTCGAAATAAAATAATACTAATTTAGTAGTATTCTAAAAATTAATAACTAAGAGATTTTAAAAAATAAATCTATTTGCCAAACTAGTTCAAACAGTTAAGACTATATGTACAATTATTTATTGCAAATTATTATGACCTTTTGTTTTGTCATAAAGCAATTATTTCAGCTTATACAAGCTTATTAAAAATAGAATAAAACTAATTTATTAATTGTTCAAAATTTTGTAAGAGATTTAGAAAATAATTTTATTTACTGAACCAGTTCAAATGATTATAACTATTTGAACAATTATCAATTTCAAATCATTATTACTAATTTATTAATATTTAAAAAATTAATCAATAAGAAATTTAAAAAGTAAATCTATTTACCAAACCATTTTAAATAGTTTTAACTATTTGAATAATTATTTATTCCAAATCATTATAACCTTTTATTTTGTCAATAAACAATTGGTTCTGTTGATACTATTTTATTTGAAATAACATAATAATAATTTAATAATATTTTGAAACTTAATAACCAAGAAAATTAAAAAATAAATCTAATAGCCAAACAAGTTCAAATAGTTAAGACTAAATGAATGATTATTTATTTCAAATCATTATGACCTTTTGGTTTCTCGTAAAATAATTATTTTGTTTATACAAGCTTATTCGGATTAAAATAATACTAATTTAATAATAGTTCAAAAATATATAAGAGATTTAAAAAATAAATTTGTTTACCAAATCAACTCAAATGGTTAAGACTATTAGAATAATTATCTATTTCAAATTGTTTTGACCTTTTGTTTAGTCATAAAACAATTGTTACAGTTCATATAAGCTTATTCAGAATAAATTAATACTAATTTATTAACATTCAAAAAATTAATAAGAAAGAGATTTAAAAAAATAAATTTGTTTATCAAACAAGTTCACATAGTTATTATAATTTGGACAATTGCCTATTTAGAAGCTTTAAAACCTTTTGACTTGCCATAAAATAATTTTTCAGTTAATACAAGCTTATTTCGAATAAAATAATATAAATTTATTAATATTAAGATAATTAATTAGTCAAAGATTTAAAAAATAAATATGTTTACTGAATAAGTTCAAATCGTTATGACTATTTGAGCAATTATTTATTTCAACTTATTATGACTTTTTGTTTTATCATAAAATAATTGTTTTTGTTCATTTAAACTTATTTAGATTAAAATAATTTTAATTTATTAATATTTTGACAATTAATAAGTAAAAGATTTAAAAAATAAATATGTTTATCGAACAAGTTCAAATAGTCATGACTATTTGAATAATTATCTATTTCAAATCATTATGACCTTTTCTTTTGTAATAAAATAATTGTTTTAGTTCATATGAGCTTATTTGAAGTAAAATAATATTGATTTATTAATATTTTAAAAAATTAATGAGTAAGAAAATTGAAAAAGGAATCTGTTTATCAAATAAGTTCAAATAGTTATGACTATCTAAATAATTACCTATTTCAAAACATTATGGCCTTTTGTTTTATCTTAAAACAATTGGTTCGTTCATGTAAGCTTATTTCGAATAAAATAATATAAATTTATTAATATTTTAGAAATTAATCAGTTAAAATTTAAAAAATAAATCTATTTTCTTAACTTGTTTAAAAATTTGTGACTTTTTGAACAATTATTTATTTCAAATGGTTATGACCCTTTGTTTTGTAATAAACCAATTCTTTCTATTCATACAAGCTTATTCATAATAAAATAATATTAATTTATTAAAATTTCAAAAGTTAATAAGTAAAAAATTTAAAAAATAAATTTGTTTACCAGACAAGTTTAAATAGTTATAACTATTTGAACAATTATTTATTTCAAATCATTATAAACTTTTGTTTTTGTCATAAAATAATTGTTTCTATTCATACAAGTTTATTCGGAATAAAATAATACTAATTTATTAATATAATAAAATTAATGAGTTGGAGACTTAAAAAATTAATCTGTTTACAGAATAAGTTCAAATAGTCACATCCATTTGAACTATTATCTATTTCAAATCATTATGACACTTTGTTTGGTCATAAAACAATTGTTTTTATTCGTACAATATTATTCAGAATAAAATAATACTAATTTATTAATATTTCAAAAATTAATAAGAGATTTAAAAACTAAATCTATTAACCAAACTAGTTCAAATTATTATGACTATTTAAACAATTATCTATCTCAAATCATTATGATCTATGTTTTGTTATAAAACAATTGTTTCTATCCATACAAGCTTATTCGAAGTAAAATATTGCTAAACTAATAATATTCTAAAATTAATAAGCAATAGATTTTAAAAGTAAATGTGTTTGTCGAACCAGTTCAAATAGTTAAGAATATTAGAACAATTATCTATTTCAAATCATTCTGACCTTTTGTTTAGTCACAAAATAATTGTTTTAGTTCATACATGCTTATTTGAAATAAAATAATATTATTTTATTAACATTCAAAAAATTAATAAGTAAAACATTTTAAAAAATAAATATGTTTACCAAACAAATTCAAATAGATATGACTATTTGAACAATTATCAATTTAAAATCATTATGACCTTTTGTTTTATAATAAAACATTTGTTTCAATTCATAAAAACTTATCCAAAATAAAATAATATTACTTTATTACTATTTTAAAAATTAAGAAGTTGGAGATTTAAAAAATAAATAAATTTATCGAATCAGTTCAAATAGTTGTGGCCATTTGAACAATTATCTATTTCAAATTGTTATGAACTTTTATTTTATCATAAAACAATTTTTTTTCATCATATAAGCCTACTCGGAATGAAATAATACTAATTTATTAATATTTCAAAAATTAATGAGTAGGAGATTTAAAAAATAAATTTGTTAAGTGAACTAGTTCAAATAGTTATAACTCTTGAATAATTTTATATTTCAAATCATTATGACCTTTTCTTTTGTTATATAACAATTATTTATGTTCATACAAGCTTATTCAAAATAAAATAATACTAATATAATAATATTATGAAAATTAATAACCAAGAGATTTAAAAAAAAAATTTGTTTGCCAAACCAGTTCAAATAGTAAAGGCTGTATGAATAATTATCTATTTCAAATCATTATGACCTTTTGTTTTGTCATAAAACAAATGTTTTTGTTCATATAAGTTTGTTTGGAATAAAATAATATTAATTTATTAATATTTTAAAAATTATTAAGAGATTTAAAATATAAATCTGTTTACCAAACTAGTTCAATTAGTTATAACAATTTGAATAATTATTTATTTTAAATCGTTATGACCATTTTTTTGTCATAAAACAATTATTTCTATTGATACAATTTTATTTGGAATAAAATAATGCTAATTTATTAATATTCTAAAAATTAATAAGTAACGGATTTAAAAAATGAATCTGTTAGCTTGACCAATGCAAATAGTTATATCTGTTTGAACAATTAACTATTTCAAATCGTTATGACCTTCTATTTTGTCACAAAACAATTGTTTCTATTCATACAAGCTTATCCAAAATAGCATAATTCTAATTTATTAATATTTCAAAATTTAATAAGTAAGAGATTTAAAAACTAAATTTGTTTATCGAACAAGTTCAAACAATTACAATTATTTGAACAATTACCTATTTCAAATCGTTATAACCTTTGTTTTGTCATAAAATAATTTTTTCTATTCATACAACCTTATTTCAACTAAAATAATACAAATTTATTAATATGTAGATAATTAATAAATAAATGATTTAAAAAATAACTATGTTTACCGAATAAATTCAAATAGTTGTGATTATTTGAACAATTATTTATTTGAAATCATTATGACTTTTTTGTTTTGTCATAAATTAATTTTTTTGTTCATACAAGCTTATTCGAATTAAAATAATATTAATTTATTAATATTTTGACAATTAATAAGTAACGAATTTTAAAAATAAATATGTTTATTGAACAAGTTTCGATAGTCATAACTATTTGAATAATTATCTATTTCAAATTGTTATGACCTTTTATTTCATCATAAAACAATTATATCAATTCATATAGGCTAATTCAAAATAAAATAATACTAATTTATTAATATTTCAAAAATTAATGAGTAAGAGATTTAAAAAATAAATTTATTTACCAAACAAGTTCCAATTGTTATGGCTATATAAATAATTTTCTATTTTAAATCATTATGATATTTTGCTTTATCATAAAATAATTATTTTTGTTCATATAAGTTTATTTCAAATAAAATAATATAAATTTATTAATATTCCAAAAATTAATAAGTAAAAGATTTAAAAATAAATCTATTTACCGAGCAAGTTCAAATAGTTATGCTTGTTTGAACAATTATTTATTTCAAATACTTATGATCTTTTGTTTTATCATAAAAAAATTGTTTCTATTCATGCAAGTTTATTCAAAATAAAATAATAGTAATTTATTAATATTTTGAAAATTTATAGGTAGGAGATTTAAAAAATAAATCTGTTTACCAAATAAGTTCAAATAGTCATATCTATATGAATAATTAACTATTTCAAAATGTTATGACCTTTTGTTTTGTCATAAAATAATTGTTTCTATTCATGCAAAATTATTCAAAATAAAATAATACTAATTTATTAATATTTTGAAAATTAATAAGAGATTTAAATACTAAATCTATTTATCGAAATAGTTTAAATAGTTATTACTATTTGAATGATTATCTATCTCAAATCGTTATGATGTTTATTTTATCATAAAACAATTGTTTCTTTTCATACAAGCTTATTCAGATTAAAATAATACTAATTTAATAATATTCGAAAAATTAATAAGAGCTTTGAAAAATAAATGTGTTTGTTGAACCAATTTAAATAGTTAAGACTATTATAACAATTATCTATTTCAAATCGTTATGACCTTTTGTTTAGTTATAAAACAATTATTTCAGTTCATACAAACTTATTCAGAATAAAATAATTGTAATTTATTAACAATTGAAAAATTAATGAGCAGGAGATTTAAAAAATATAAATTTATTTATCAAACAAGTTCAAATATATTTTGACTATTTGAACAATTATCTATTTAAAGTCATTATGACCTTTTGTTTTGTCATAAAACAATTGTTTCATTTCATTAAAACTTATTCGAAATAAAATAATACTACTTTATTAATATTTAAAAAATTAATAAACAAAAGATTTTAAAACTAAAATTGTTTTTTTGAACTAGTTCAAATAGCTATGAATATTTGAACAAATATCAATCTCAAATCATTATGATCTTTGTTTTCTCATAAAACAATATTTTTTTATCATACAAGCTTATATGGACAAAATAATACTAATTTAATAATATTCCAAAAATTAGTGAGAGATTTAAAAAATAAATATATTTGCTGAACTAGTTCAAATAGTTAAGACTATAAGAATAATTATCTATTTCAAATCATTCTAACCTTTTATTTAGTCCTATAATAATTGTTTCAGTTTATGCATGCTTATTCGGAATAAAATAATACTAATTTACTAACATTCCAAAAATTAATAAGCAAGAGATTCGAAAAGATAAATGTGTTTATCAAATAAGTTCAAAGAGTTATGACTATTTGAACAATTATCAATTTGAAATCATTGTGACCTTTTGTTTTGTCATAAACAATTGTTTTAGTTCATAAAAGCTTATCCAAAAGAAAATAATACTACTTTATTATTATTTCAAAAGTTAATAACTAAGAGATTTAAAAAATAAATCAGTTGACTAAATGAGTTCAAATAATTATGGCCATTTAAACAACTATTTATTTCAAATTATTATTACCTTTTGTCTATCATAAAACAATTTTTTTAAAAATAAATCTTTTTACCAAACCAGTTCAAATAGTTATAACTATTTGAACAATTATCTATTTCATATTGTTATAACATTTTATTCTATAATAAAACAATTGTTTCTATTCATACAAGCTTATTTGAAATAAAATAATACTAATTTAGTAATATTATGAAAATTAATAACTAAGAAATTTAAAAAATAAATATGTTTGTGAACCAATTCAAACAGTTAAGACTATATGAACAATTATTTAACTCAAATTGTTATGACCTTTTGTTTTGTCATAAAATAATTATTTTAGCTTGTAGAAATTTATTCAAAATAGAGTAAAACTAATTTATTATTATTTCAAAAATTTATAAGAGATTTAGAAAATAATTCTATTTACAAAACCAGTTCAAATAATTATAACTATTTAAACAATTATCTATTTCAAATCATTATTACTTTTTATTTTGTAATAAAATAATATTTTTTTTGTTAATATAAGTTTGTTCAAAATAAAATAATACTAATTTATTAATATTTATCAAACCAGTTCAAATAGTTATGACTATTTGAGCATTTATTTATTTCAAATTGTTATGAATTTGTTGTGTTATAAAACAATAGCTTCTGTTCATACAAGCTTATTTGGATTAAAATAATACCAATTTATTAATATTTCTACAATTAATAACTACAAAATTTAAAACGTAAATATTCTTACCAAACTAGATCAAATAGTCATGACTATTTGAATAATTATCTATTTCAAATCGTTATGATCTTTTGTTATGTAATAAAAAAATCATTTCGGTTCATATAAGCTTATTCAAAATAAAATAATATTAAGTTATCAATATTCTAAAAATTAATAATTAAGAGATTTAAAAAATGAATTTGTTTAACGAACAAGTTTAAATAATTATGACTATTTGAATAATTATCTATTTGAAATCGTTATCACCTTTTGTTTTGTCATAAAATGATTTTTTTTCTATTCATACAAGCTTATTTTGAATAAAATAATACAAATTTATTAATATTAAGACAATTAATAAGTAAAAGATCTAATAAATCTACCCGACCAAGTTCAAATCTTTTATGACTATTTAAACAATTGTTTATTTCAAACTGTTATAATCTTTTGTTTTGTTATAAAACAATTATTTCTGTTCATACAAGCTTATTTGGATTAAAAAATATTAATTTATTAATATTTCGACAAGTAATAAGTAAAAGATTTAAAAAATAAATGTGTTTATCGAACAAGTTCAAATGGTCATAAGTATTTGAATAATTAATTATTTCAAATCATTATGACCTTTTGTTTTGTAATAAAACAATTGTTTCAGTTTATATAAGCTTATTTGAAATAAAATAATATTAATTTATTAATATTCTAAAAATTAATGAGTAAGAGAATTAAAAAATTAATCTATTTACCAATCATGTTCAAATAGTTATGACTATCTGAACAATTATCTATTTCAAAACATTATGACTTTTTGTTTTGTCATAAAACAATTGGTTCTATTCATGCAAGCTTATTTTGAATAAAATAATATAAATTTATTAATATTCTAAAAATTAATAAGTAAAAATTTAAAAAATAAATATGTTTTCTGAACACGTTCAAATAGTTATGACTATTTGAACAATTATCTATTTCAAATTGTTATGACCTTTAGTTTTGTCATAAGCCAATTGTTTCATTCATAAAAGCTGATTTAGAATAAAATAATACTAATTTATTAAAATTCCAAAAATTAATAAGTAAAAGATTTAAAAAATAAATTTATTTACTGAGCGAGTTTGAATAGTTATGACCATTCAAATAATTATTTATTTCAAATCATTTTGATTTTTAGTTTTATCATAAAATAATTGTTTCTATTCATACAATTTTATTTAAAATAAAATAATACTAATTTATTAATATTCTAAAATTAATAAGTTGGAGATTTAAAAAATAAATATGCTTACTGAACAAGTTCAAATAGTCATGTCTATTTGAATTATTATCTATTTCAAATCTTTATGACATTTTTTTTTGTCATAAAATGATTGTTTCTATTCATACAAAATTATTCAGAATAAAATAATATTAGTTTATTAATATTTCAAAAATTAATAAGAAATTTAAGAATTAAATATGTTTATCGAATCAATTCAAATACTTATGGCTATTTGAACAATTATCTATCTCAAATTATTATGATATTTGTTTTGTAATAAAACAAATGCTTCTGTTCATACAAACTTATTATGAGTAAAATATTGCTAAATTAATAATATTCCAAAAATTAATAAGTGCTTTGAAAAATAAATGTGTTAATTGAACCAATTCAAATAGTTAAGACTATTAGAACAATTATCTATTTCAAATCATTCTTACCTTTTGTTTATTCATAAAACAATTATTTCAGTTCATACAAGCTTATTCAGAATAAAATAATTGTAATTTATTAATATTAAAAAAATTAATAAGCAAGAGATTTAAATAAAATAAATCTATTTATGAAACAAGTTCAAATAAATTTGACTATTTGAACAATTATCTATTTAAAGTTGTTATAACCTTTTGTTTTGTCATAAAACAATTGTTTCATTTCATAAAAACTTATTCGAAATAAAATAATACTACTTTATTAATATTTCAAGAATTAATAAGCAAGAGATTTAAAACTAAAGTTATTTTCTAAACTAATTCAAATAGTTATGACTATTTGAACAAATATCATTCTCCAATGTTTAGGATTTTTGTTTTCTCGTAAAACAATTGTTTCTGATCATACAAGCTTATTCAAATAAAAATAATATTAATTTAATAATATTCCAAAAATTAGTGAAAGATTTAAAAAATAAATGTATTTGCCGAACTAGTTCAAATAGGTAAGACCATTAAAATAATTATCTATTTCAAATCATTCTAACCTTTTATTAATATTTAGAAAATTAATATATAAGAGATTTAAAAAGTAAAACTGTTTACCGAACCCTTTCAAATAGTTTTGACTATTTGAATAATTATCTATTCCAATTTATTATAAACTTTTATTTTGTCATCAAACAATTGGTTCTATTAATACTATTAGCCAAAATAAAATAATATTAATTTAATAATATTTTGACACTTAATAACCAAGAAAATTAAAAAATAAATCAAATTGCTAAACCATTTCAAATAGTAAGACTATATGAATTATTATCTATTTCAAATCATTATGACCTTTTGTTTTGTCATAAAACAATTGTTTTTTATCATACAAGCTTATTCGAAATAAAATAATACTAATTTATTAATATTTCAAAAATTAATAAGTAAGAGATTTAAAAAATAAATCTGTTTATCGAATTAGTTCAAATAATTATGACTATTTGAGCAATTATCAATCCAAATCGTTAAGATCTTTGTTTTGTCATAAAATAATTGTTTATGATCATAAAGCTTATTTAGTTAAAAATAATACTAATTCAATAATATTTCAAAAATCAATAAGTAAGAGATTTAAAAAATAAATGTGTTTGCCGAACCAGTTTAAATAGTTAAAACTATTAGAATAATTATATATTTTAAATCATTCTAACCTTTTATTTAGTTAGAAAATATTTTTTTCATATCTTACAATCTTATTCGAAATAAAATAATCCAAATTTATTAACATTTGAAAAATTAATAAGGAAAAGTATGAAAAAATAAACCTGTTTATCGAACAAGTTTAAATAGTGATTACTATTTGAACAATTATTTATTTAAAATATTATGACCTTTTGTTTTGATATAAAACAATTATTTCAGTTTATAAAAGCTTATCCAAAATAAAAGAATACCAATTTCTTAATATTTCAAAAATTAATAAGAAATAGTTTAAAAAAATAAATTAGTTTACCAAACAAATTCAAATAGTTATGCCTATTTGAACAATTGTCTATTTAAAATCATTATGACCTTTTGTTTTGTCATAGAACAATTGTTTCAATTCATAAAAGCTTATTCAAAATAAAATAATACTAATTTAGTAATATTTCAAAAATTAATAAGTAACCGATTTAAAAAGTAAATTGGTTTACCAAATCAGTTCAAATAATTGTGGCCATTTCAACAATTATTATTTTAAATCATTATAACCTTTTGTTTAGTTATATAAAAATTGTTTTTTATTATACAAAGTTTATTCAGAATAAAATAATAGTAATTTATTAATCTCTCAAAATTAATAAGACATTTAAAAAATAAATTTATTTACCGAATTTGAATAAATGTATACTTCAAATAGTTATAACCTTTTTTCTGTCATAAAACAATTATTTCTGTTTATACAAGCTTATTCAAAATAAAATAATACTAATATAAAAATATTCCAAAAATTAATAACCGAGAGATTTAAAAAATAAATTTGTTTGCTAAACTAGTTCAAATAGTTAAGACTATATGAACCTTTATCTATTTCAAATCATTTTTGTTTTGTCATAAAACAATTTTTTCAATTCACACTAACTTATTTGGAATAAAATAAAATGAATTTATTCATACTAAAAAATTAAGATGCAAGAGATTTAAAAAGTAATTCTATTTACCTAACAAGTTTAAATAATTATGACTATTTGAACAATTATCTTTTTCAAATAGCTATGACCTTTTGTTCTATCATAAAACGAATGTTTTTGTTCATGTAAGTTTGCTTGGAATAAAAGAATACTAATCTATTAATATTTCAAAATTTAATAAGGGATTTAAAAAATAAATCTGTTTATCAAACTAGTTCAAATAGTTATGATTATTTGAGCAATTATTTATTTCAAATTGTTATGACTTTTTGTTCTATTATAAAACAATAGTTTTTGTTCATACAAGCTTAGTTGGATTAAAATAATACCAATTTATTAATATTTCAACAATTAATAAGTAAAAAATTTTAAAAATAAATATGCTTACCGAACTAGAGCAAATAGTCATGACTATTTGAATAATTATCTACCTCAACTCTAATAGGCACTCAAGTAATTTGGTTTTGGTTCTCGTAAACTAGCACACCAGTCTATCAGCATGGTACATTAGCATAGCACACCTAGCACACCTAGCATACCCACAGCATATAGGAACAATTTGTCAAGCACCTATCTTGCACTCTAGCATGCATACACCTACCACACCAAAAGTGTTTCACCAGTACATGAGCATAATAGCCTTTCTAAGATGCCTGCAGCAAGCAGTAACTTGCCTACACCACATAGTCAAATGTCCACACACAATAAGATGCCTACACAACTCATCATAATGCCCACATACCACACCAGAATGCCATCATGCAAGTCCCCTAACAAGCACCGACACTAACTCTAGCTCTCCACACTCTGAACCAAGGCTCTAGTCACCACCTTTAGTTTGATCCAGGTTCTGATAGACCCTAGTATTTGGTTTTACTACCTACTCTAAAAGCTCCCTCAAACTAGCCTCTAATACCACTTGTCACAGGCCAAGACCCAAGCTCCTGGCTCATGCAACTCTAAGACATGGGAATGGACTCTTTCATATGCCAAATTAGCCTAACACAAGAAACCATGCATAGACACTCTAGACTACAAGGCTTGGTTACCTGATACATTGCACAACAAAAAGGCACAACAAGTTCTAAAAGAAAGGCTCACAAAAGAACAATAAAAAGGTTTAAGGTAAGAGAAAGATGTTATTACTTAATGGTTCTGGTATGTGTACAATAAGGGTAAAGGACTCCATTTATATGAGTCCCCCTTACAATCAGTGCTTGAGATTCATTCCTAAACTCTAGATATTCTAATGATTCTGAATCCCTTGATTCTAGGAGCTAAGTTACAATCTTCGATTCTAAGGGATTTGGTGCTGCTGCTTAATCTTTGACTTACTAAAATCATGCTAAGCATCAGGCCTTCTAGAAGCCCCTAAATCATATCCTCCTAGTATTATGTTCAGGCGTGCCCACACCTAGGGCCAACCATGCACTACACCTTGATCATCAATGTTTTTCTAGGTCTGACTGGGTGGCCATGCATTGCTCACCAATGATGCCATTATGCCTAGCTTAATATTATCAAACTTCAACACTATCCCTGAGCCTCTAGAGTCTTGATCACTATCCATCGCACTATTTTAGGCTAGTTCTCTGTGACCTAGACTTTCAATGCACTTTAAACCCTGGTCGCCTTAGCTGTTAGACTTTGTCCCACTAGAATTTGAATTGTCACTCGACTTGGAAAGAACCTCTAGGCCTAGAATAGCTTGCAAATCGTGATACTTAAATTAGGCAATGGCTTTTTGAGATGGTGCAAGTAAAAGCTACAATTGTGGGCTAGGTCTGGCCAAGTCTTTTAATTATTTGGCAATCTCATGGTCCCTTTTCATTAACTATAAAAAATACCTTAGCCTGGCCAAGCCTATTCATGTGCTTGGCCAAGCCCGTTCATGTGTCATGGGCTGATTGCTTAAGCCTAGCACCCATGTGGCCTTAGGCTAAAAACTACTATCCATGTGCTTAAGTCATCATTTTTTCTCATTTTATGCTAAACACTTATGCTATGCACTCCATTGGCTTCCTAGAAGCTTGGGAGAAAGCTAGGAAAGGGAGTTAAAGCAATTGTAACTTCTATTTACTTGATGCTATATACAATTGCTCAATGCCCAAGTCTATGACATGGTTCTTCTTACTTATGGTTATAATGAATGTAAGTGTATTGCCATTAAAGGCCTTCTAGACAATTTTAAGGTGCCTAGGCTCTAATAAGGTTGGCTAAGGCCTTTCTAGAGATATGCTAGTTTCAAGCTTCCTATCAAGCCTTTGGGTTTGAAAGAGTCTAGGCACTCCTACTAAGTGCCCATGTCTAGCATGTTCTAGAGGCTTCTCCATCTAGGTGCCCATAGTTAGGGTCTTTTAGAAGCTTTTTCATCTGGGCACTACTGTGCCCATCACTATACCTATGTCACAAACTCCAAATTTAAGCCTGAATCCACGTGACCTTAGGGCTTGAAATTAACTCTGTATGCCTAAGTTTAGCTTTAGCAACTAGTATGCAAGTAAACAAGAACAAGAAAGAGTGGAATATGTAAGTTAGAGAACACAACAAAATGCTAGAATATGCTTTATGTATTACTGAAATAGAATGTGAAGATGTGTGTACAATTGAGAGTAGGGCAACCTTCTATTTATAATTGAGGCCCTCAACTCTACTTGTAGCTATCTCTTAAAATAAAAAAGATTTACAAAATCTTAAAAATTAGGTATTACACAGATTACATAGATTACATGAGGCTCATCCTAATTTTTAGGGTCAATTAGATCCTCCTACTGAATATTATTGATCTTGGATGCCTCTAGAAGATTTTGGATTAGCATAGTTCTCCTAAGTCCACCTGAGTGAGGTGTGGGGATGTTGTGAGCCTGGCCCTAGCTGTGCAGGTAGGCTTACATGCTATAAGGGCAGTCTAGACACTTCTTCCATGCTTATTGTGCCAACCTCCACAGCTGCCTTGGTGCTCGACCTTTGGTCCTTAGTGCTCGGGCCTATGTGCTTGGTGTACCCGCTCAGGGTGTAACATTCTCCCCCACTTGGTTGTGTAATGCCCTTGTCACCTCTTCTTTATGGAACTACCTGATTTGGTCCTAGAACTGCCATAAGTCCTCTATTGGCTCCCAACTCACCTTACTATCTAGAAACCCATTTTAGCACACCAAGCACTCCTATCTTGGCTGGTAGTTTTTCTATCTCACCTCTCGATCAATAATGATGCTATGGACCTCCATCTCATATAAGGCCTTGGCTCTTAATGGTGTATGCTTCAACTCTACTTGTCTTGGATCTCCCTCTTCTTCATGGAATGGCTTGAGCATGATAACATGGAACACTAGGTGTACCTTTAAGCTTGGGTGGCATATCCAGTTTGTAAACAACCTTGCCTACCCTATTAAGAACTCTAAAAGGTCCCTCATAGCATCAAACTAAGCCTTTGTGCAACCTTTTATGGTGCATAATGGGGTGTAGTTGCACCAAAACCAAGTCCCCTACTTGGAATTGCACGTTCTACCTATTTTGGTCTACCCACTTCTTTAACCCCTTTATGGCTTCATGTAAATAGATTCTGGCCAAGTTGGCTTGCTCTTGTCAAGCCTTGGCAAACTTGTATGTTGCTAGATTAGGCCCTGTATAACCTGCAGCAATTGAACTAGGTGTTAACAATTGCTGACCTATCACAATTTCAAATGGACTCTAGTTTATTGCTTCATTCCTCTACAAGTTGTAGGAAAATTAGGTGACATCTAATAGCTTTGGCCAATCCCTTTACATGGCACTCACATAATGCATGAGGTAGACCTCCAACAGTTTATTCATTTGCTTAATTTACCTATCAATCTATAGATGCATGCTAGTGGAAAAGTTCAAGTCTTACCCTAAGAGCTTGAACAACTTAGTCTAGAACTACCTTGTAAAATGCCAATCTTGATCACTAACAATGGTTTTTGGTACTCCCCAACACTTCACCATATTTTTCAAGAACAAATGGGCTACCTCCTCAGTTGGGCACTCCTCAGTTGCTAGAATGAAAGTCCCATACTTGAAAACCTATCCACCACTACCATGATGCTTCAAAACCCCTCTATTTTTGGTAGACTGACTATGAAGTCTATAGTGATGCTTTCCCATGGTCACTTTGGTATCGATAATGGCTCTAAAAGATCGCCTAGTTTTTTAAGCTCCATTTTGTCTATTGACACATAAGACAAGTCTTCACATAGGCCTCCACATCGTCCTTTTTGTGTGGCTAGTTGTATTAGCACTCTAGCAAGGCTAAGGTGCGGCTCATTCCTAGGTGACCAGCCCACCTTGAATCATGGCACTCTTACAAAACTTCCTTGCAAAGCTTCCCATGTTGTGACACAAACAACCTACAACCCTTGGTGTATAACAAATCATCTTGCAACCAAAACTACCTAGTCTTTCCTTGCTAGGCATAATTAATGAGAGCCTTGGCTATAGGATCATGTATGAGCCCATCTTTGATGTGCAACACCAAAGACCCTTCTAGTTGGTGAATGGCAGTAAGGTTCACTTTCTTGTTTAGGGCATCAACCATTGTATTCGCCTACCCTGGCTTGTACTTTAACTTGCAGTCAAATTTAACAAGAAAATCCTACCAATAGGCTTATTTGGGGGATAGCTTCTTTTGCATTTAGAAGTAGCTAGTTGCCACGTTGTCTATTCTGACCATGAACCTTGACCTTAATAGGTAATGCCACTAAGTGTGCAAGTAATGCACCATTATTGTCATCTCTTTCTCTTGGACTATGTACTTGTGCTCAGTCTCATTGAGCTTCCAGCTTTCAAACATAACTGGATGGTTTTCCTACATCAGCACTCCCCCTATCATAAAGTTTGATGTGTTTGTATACACCTCATACAACTTGACATGGTCTAGCAAAGCCAATACTGGCTTCTTGGTCACTGCCCATTTCAACCTATCAAAGGCATCTTGGCACTCAGTGCTCTACTCTCACGCTCTTCTTTTCTTAAACAAATCTATCAATGATATGGCTATGGTTGATTGGCTTTTAATGAAGCATCGATAGTAGATAACCAACCCAAGGAATAACCTCAACTTAGTAACCTTGGCTGAAGGCTCCCACCTTAAAATGGCATAAACCTTGCTTATATCCATGTGTATCTTACCACCTCCCACTACATGGCCCATAAACGGTACTTCTCACTAGGTAAATGAGTATTTCTTCTTCTTGACATATAGTTGATGCGCTCGTAACACCTCAAACACCTATCTCAAATGGTCTACATGCTCTCCTAATGTCTGGTAATAGATCATAATATCATTAAGATAAACCATAACAAAATGATTAAGGAATAATTGAAGTACCTTGTTCATAAGTGTATAGAATGTTGTTGGGGCATTGGTGAGTCTGACCAAGAACTCATATGAACTACACCAAGTGACACACATTATCTTGGGCTATCTGCTTCTGCAATCTTGACCTAGTAGTAACCTGACCTCAAATCCAGCTTGTTGAACCACCTTGTGCTTCCAAGTTGGTTGAACAAGTCTGTAATGAGTGGGATAGGATACTTGTTCTTGATAGTCAGCTTGTTCAATGCCTTATAATCCTTACACAACTATAAAGACCCATCATGCTTGTGTTGAAACAACATTGGGGCACCATACGGGCTCTTCGAAGGCTTGATATAACCTGCATCAATCAACTCTTTGAGCTACTTCCTTAGTTCCTCTAACTTTATAGATGACATCTTATAAAGGGCCTTGGCTGGTGGCTTAGCCTTAGGCACTAGCTTGATCTTGTGGTCCACCTCTCTCTTTAGTGGCAACCTACTTGGTAGCTATGCAAGCATCACATCACTAAAAGTCTCCAACACCTCTAGCATTTCCAATGAGGTGTTAGTCTCCTTCTTAATTGCTTATACTTTAGAGTAGCCAAGAAGGTGTCTTTATTCTTAGTCACTGCCTTGGCAAATTAAATGGCTGACAACACCTTGGACCTAACTTGGCACCATTGGTACAAAACATTGGCACCATGTATCCAAAATGCATATACAATTGGCAAATGGCACAATGAGAGCATTAATTTGAACAGGGAAATCTAACCCAATCACAAACTCATAATCATCCAAGGGTATTACCTCAATGGTTTCCTTGCCCTTCCAAGCTCTAAGTTGTATCTCCACTCCTCGCGCTACTTCAAAGGCTAGAACCTCATTGAAGTTCACTATCTTGATGGTACCAGTCCCCTTTTACACCTTTAGGTTGAGTTTCTGGGCTTCATCATCTGAAATAAACAAATGTGAGGCACTTGTGTCCACTAGTGTGCTCACTTTCTTCCCCACAACATCAGATCCATAAACATCAAGCCTTTTGGCTTGCAGTTCCCTTTAATATGGACAACATTAAGAAATAGTGACCCAAGCTATGCTATCCTAACCTCTAGCTCCTCATCTGGCTCCTTATCTATGGCAACCAGCTTGCCCTTCTAGGGGCGGTTTCACCTATATAGTCTTCTCCATATAGGTAGCATGAGATCAACTCTCAATCACCCTTAGCCTTTCATTTCCTTGTTAGTGGTTTGCCTTGGATGCCTTTATCCGAATGTTCTCGGTCTCCATCTATGGACTATTGGTCACGATCCTTTCCCTTGGACTATTTTTCCTAATCTCTCTTGTCCCTACCTTTCCCATTGGTCTTGGTAGACTTTGACTTGCTCTACAGCTTGAAATCCACCAAGGACTCAATGATGGTCATGGCCTTGGCCAGCTCACGAACTCCCTTCCTTTATAACTCGTGCTTCACCCATGGCTTAAGCCTATCCGTGAAGGTAAACAAACCTTTGGTCTCACTCAGATTTGAAATTTAAAGCATTAATTTAGAGAAATTCTAGACATACTCCTTTATGTCCCCTTGCTGAGCAAGTCAACTTAACTTCGCTCACGTCTCATCATTAGGGTACTCCAGGTAGAACTATTATTTGAACTCTTTTTGGAATGCATCCTGGGTTCTAATCATGGTGCCCTGATGCCTTACATCATCACACCTATGCCTCTACCACAATAAGGTGACATCAGTAAGATACATGGAAGTAGTGCTTACTTTACAAGCATTGTTCTGCATACCTGTGGCTCAAAAGTGCTACTTCATCCCTCATAGAAAGTTATCCATTTTCTTTATAGCTCCAGTCCCCTTGAACTTTTTGGGCTTGGGGATCTCCATATAAGACTTAGACATTCCAGTGAACATGCCATTCCTAATGGCAGTCTTATAAGTAGTGAGCTACTCTTCAAACTCTTTGTGCATGGTTTCCATCATGGCTTTCAAGGCTTTATTCCTCTAGATAAGCATGTCAATTATCTTATTTAGGGTAGCCTGTATCTCACCTTTGAGCTTCTCCTCCTTGGAGTCCATATCCTCAAAGCGAGCCTCTATCCCTTTAAGCTTTTCCCTCACATCAGCTACTGTCACCTCTACCTTAGCTAGCCTCCCATCCATGGTAGACTAAATGTCTCTCGAACTAGCCTTCTTCCTCTTTCCACAACCTTGCTCTTAGGCTTCTGGTTGTTGGTTATCAATATTGTTTTGGGATTCCATCTCCTCGACTGTGATCTAGCAACCTACATACAAAACACGCAATCAAAACCTGCCTGATACCAATTATCACAGGCTCTAGACTTAAGCCTGAATTTATACAATTTTATGGCTTGGAATTAACTTTGTATGCCTAAGTTCAACCTTTGTAACTAGCATGCAGGTAAACAAGAACAAGAAAGGGTGGAATACGCAAGTTAGTGAACATAACAGAATACTAGAATATGCTCTATGTATTACTAAAATAGAATATGAAGATGTGTGTACAGCTAAAGGTGGGGTGACCTTCTATTTATAATTGAGGCCCCTAGCTCTACTTTTGGCTATCTCTTAAAATAATGGGATTTATAAGTAAAAATCAAAGATTACATAGATTACACAGATTACATGAGGCTCATCTTGATTTTTAAGGTCAACTAGATCTTCCTACTGAATGTTGCCAATCTTGGATGCCTCTAGAAGATTCTAGATTGGCCAAGCTCCTCTAAGTCCACCTAGGTGCAGTGTGGGCATGTTGTGGGCTTGGTCTTGGCTATACAGGTAAGCCTGCATGCTGTGTAGGTGGTCTAGACACTTCTTCCATGCTTATTGCACCAACCCATACAACTATCCTTAGTGCTCGAGTCTTGGTCCTTGATGCTTAGGCCTATGCACTTGGTGCACCCGCCTAGGGCATCACACCTGTACTTGACCCTTCTAGAACCTTTGGTGCTTGCACACCTGGCTTACCTCTAGGCATCTTTACACCCTTTTGTGTCTACTTTTCTAACCTATCTCTAGGCTGATATAGAAGCTTCCATGCCAATGTGCCTAGCTTGTGTCTAGGTAGTTCTAGGCCTTTTTATGCTTGACTACCTATGCCACATCCTAGGGCTATCTGGAGCCTTCCAATGAGTAGTCCTCATCCCTGGCACTATGTAGCTCACTTTAAATGTACTTTTGCACTCTAGCCTTAGCCTTTACCCCCATATTTAGGTAAAGTATGTGCCTTTAGGACCTTAGTTTCAATCATTCCTAATGTTTCACCTGCACTATCTTAAGCAAGTCTCATCTGTGACCCTTTTGGTCTAGGATTCATGTGTAGTCCATGACATTCTCCCCACTCATTCTAGCAATGCCCGCACACGCATGTTGGATCAATGTCCCATTGTCATCCCATCATCCTCTTCAATCACCCTCATGTGGTCATAGTACCTAAAGGGCACAATTGAGATCCTATGCTGCATACCTAAATTGATGAAAACTAGATGTCTTGCCTTCCCTCGTCTTTCTTGTACCCTTAGGGGCTATAGGTTGAACCTCAATCGTGCCCTATGTCCTAAGTGTACCACCCAAACCTTTTATGGCCACATTGGTGCACTAGTATTCAATCATGCTCTTGGATACGAAATGTTTTGTGGGCATAGGCTCTTAGCCCTTGTTCATCTGATGCTATACATTTTATGTGCTTGATATGCATGATGCTTGTGCTTTATGTTGGCTCTCTCTATTGCTTAATTAGTACATTAAGACCCATGTAATGCCAAGGTCTTAAAGTAATGCTACTTGGTTTGTCTTGCCAGTAGTTATATGCTTGTCTCAAAGATTATGCCATTCATGTGTAAGTATGAACTAATTTAGACTATGAAATTGCTAATGGCTCATTAAATAAGCTATTATTCATTTGATGGTATCTACTACTTGAATAATCATAGTAATTCTAAAGCTAATATGTGTAACAAACCTTGATTTCTGGAAGGGATGCTTTTGTTAGATAAAAGGTCGATGTGGGCTTTTCCTGTTACTTTGATGATTCATGATAACTTGACGGATTGCATAACCTTTGTGCTTATGATGCATCATTTAAATTTTTTCCCTATCAACTTTTGATGGTAGGATAATGGCCTACTATGGTGGTGATGGGTGACAGAGAATTAAGGTTCAATTTTGAAAAAGAAGCTAAAGAAATAGCTACCGCATCCAAGAAAAGCAGTAGGCATGCAAATTACCTAATCCTGACACAAGGAGGTAGTGACAATAAATAACAATACCAACCTCTATAAGTTTGGTAACTGGAATGAGTACAATCTAAATCCCTTAACACGAATCCATTGGAAGACAAGTTTGGTGCCAGTAGTTGCGGTAATTCTAGCTCCAATAGCATTTATTTAAATTGTTGCAGTTAAAAAGCTCATAGTTGGAACTAGGTTTGGGTTGTCCAATCTACTTATGGTGAGCATCAATCTACTAGTTCCTACTACCAGCAATGCACTCCTAGCTTTAACTGGCTGGGTCATTCCTCTGACACTATTACTTTGAAGAAATTAGAGTGCTCGAAGTAGGCCCACACTTCTAAACATTAGCATGCGATAACATAATAAGATTTCGATCCTATTTTGTTGGCCTTTGGGATTAAAGTAATGATTAATAATGACTGTCATAACGATTTTTCGTCCGGGGGGACTCAATCACTAGACTTGGTGAAAATTTTCAAATCTGTCACCAATCTTTTGTTAGGTGTGATTGGCCACCCAAAATATCATCTTTTAGTAAAAACAATTTTAAAATTAATTAAAACTTACTAAAAGAAATTTAGGTCTATGAAATCAGGACTAGGTCTGAGAGTACAATTACGAGTGAAGAAGGTATTAGCAACCTCACATCACCCGTTCAAAGAACGGTATCATTTAAACATGCGTAATCCTATAATTTTGATAACGGGATCTTTTTTATTTAAGTTTAATTTCCTAAAATTTATTTAAAAACATTTTTCTCTGTTTTGAAATTAACATTATTATAATTATTTCATATTCTATAAATTCTCCAACACTTTGGTGGAATTTATAGAAAATCACTATTTATAAAATATTTTGAGAAAATTGACCATTTACAAAATTCTCGAAACTTCATCATAAGATATTTTAATTATTTATTTAAAAAGGATTTTAAGAACATCCCGACTCTTTGGTGAATTCCCAAAATTTTGAACAAATTTTAAGATTATCCCAACTCTTCGGTGAAATTTAAATATTATGGTTATTTTAAAAATTTGTATTATTTATTCTCTAATTATTTTTTATAAGAAAAAAATTAGATTATCCCGACTCACCGGTGAATCTAAATATTAATCTCTTGTTTGTATTGAAGAAAATCGAACTCTTTCAATTTTCTATATTTTTAAATATTCAAAATATCAATTATTATTAATTTCATTTTTTATTATTTTTTATTATTGTTTTACATTGTTTAAATCAATCTTTGTTTTAGTAAAAATAATTTTGGATTATCCGAACTCTATGGTGAAATTCAAAAAATTATTTTTACTTGCAATAATTAAAAAAAACTAAACTCTTTTAGCTTTCTCTAAAAATAATATTTAAAAGATTCATTTAAACAATTTATTTTTTTATTTATCAATTTTTATTTATTTTTTAGAAAAAATTAATTTTTAAAATTATCCCAACACTTTGGTGAAATTTAAATAATATTTTTGCTTGTAATAAAATTTATTTCCTTTAAGTAGTTATTATTATTAAATTTTTTATTTATATTTTTTTAGGTTTTTATTTTATTTCAGTTTCATTTTTTATTCTATTTATTTATTTGTTTTTTTAAAAAATTATTACCAGTATAAAATAACAATAATAAAAAAAAAAACATAAAAAATCAAAATCAAAATCAAAATGAAAACGAAAACGAAAACGAAAACGAAAAATAAAAAGAAAAAAAAAAGGAAAAACCTGTGAAACGGGTTGGGTTAGCGCGCGGATCCTACGCAGGTCGGGTTTGGTTCAGATGTCCCAAACGACGTCATTTTGAAGACCTTTTTCTAGTTTTTTTCTTTATTTTCTCTTTTCTCTCTCTACCCAGAGTTTCTTGCTCTAGAAAACCCAACCCTTATGTCGGTCGCCGTGGAGCCCAGTTTCCTATTGGTTGCCGTTGTGCACCAATGGTCGGAAACTTCAACGGCACTGGAAAATTCAAAGATCCCCAGATTTCGATGGTCGAAAAATTCAATGGTTACTAAAAAATTTAAACTTTTCTAGATTCCGATGCCGAAAAATTCAAACTTTTCCAGTTTCTGACGACCCAAAAATTTTCAAAAATTCCCTAAATGATCCTTTTTGCCTTCTAAACACCTTTCCATGCCCAGATTTTTCAAAAAAAATCTACAACTTCTTGGATTGAGAATTTCATTCTCGAAAAATATTTCTTTTTGTGTTTGTTATGTTTTTTTTATTGTTTGTGTTCCCTCTTATTGTTCTTCTTTTTTTTTTGTTCGTTCCTTGCAGATATTAGCTCTATTTATAGAGCTTTTAAGATTCATGATCCCAGATCTTCTTGGATCCTTTTATGGAAATTTCGGGTGTCTATCCGATGACTTTTGGTCATCGAATTTCATGCTGCCATGTTTGGCAATGTCAGGAAGAAATTTGGACCACTTTGGCAGCTTGATTTTGGCTGCCATAGTTTAAATAAAAGATTTTTTTTTTATTTTTTTTTCCTTTTGTTTTAAAGATTAATAATAATAATAATAATAATAATAATAATAATAAAGAACATAATTATATAATAATAATAATAAAAAAAACAAAATTAGTGCTACAGCTGCCCCTCTTTGCTTATTTTTGAGAATCAGGAATAAAGCAAAGACAAAAAGACACCAATATTGTTCATATAAACACATACAAAAAATGAAACATTGAACATAAATTTTTTTTTTTGAAGAAAATTTGAAAAGCTTCTCTAAATAGAGGCTATAAAACTTTAAATTTAAAAAGCTCCTTTCACCAAAGGCAACGAACTTTAAATTCAAAAGCTCTTTTAACCAAAGGCAATGAACTTTAAATTCAAAAGGCTCCTCTCATCAGAGGCAACAAACTTTAAATTCAAAAGGCTCCTTTCACCAGAGATAACAAACTTTAAATCCAAAAGCTTATTTAACCAAAGGCAATGAACTTTAAATTCAAAAAGCTCCTTTAACCAAAGGCAACAACCTTTAAATGTTAAAAGGCTCCTCTCATCAGAGGCAACAAACTTTAAATTCAAAAGCTCCTTTAACCAAGGGTAACAAACTTTAAATTCCAAAGCTCCTTTAACCAAAGGCAACAAACTTTAAATTAAAAATCTGAGAGGCAATGGTATTTGAAAGATTTTTCTAAACAGAGGGTTCACATCTTTCCTACTTTTGACTTTTTCTTTTTGTTGGTCTTGGATTGTCCTAAACTCATACATCTATTGTGTCACATGAATGTGTGAATGACATTTTCATGTTTTTACAATGCCATGCAATAAATGATGATCATGATGCAAATGCACTTATTATGCAATGAAAAGACCATTTTCTTTCTCTTTTTTTTTTTGTCATTTTCCTTTAATCCTTAAAATTTCTCAAAGTTTGTTTCATTTCTTCTTCTCTTGAATCCTAAGCATTCCAGCAGTTGATTAAGCTCAGATAAACAAAGATTTCTTTTCATATCCCATATTCCATGTCAACCACTTTATGACCTATAGGACACTTTTCTCATTAACCTTTGTTCCATACTATTTTGCTTATCATTTTAAATCTCCTTCAAAATAATGTGTTTTTTATGGTCATTGTTATTCCTTTATCATCTTTTGAATTCCAAAAAATTATAACACATTGCACATTTCTCTTTTTAATGAGAGGGACAAAAGGAAGGATAAACAAAGTGGTATTTTATTTTGGTAAAAGGGAGAAGTGTTTCATGCGTTATAAAAAAAGATAAAATAAGGATAACAATTAATCACATAACAAATATTTAGATCTTCATGAACCAATTCATCATGAATTCTTTTATGAAACTCTTAATTAGTGCCCTTGACTTTTTGAAAACGTAGCAAACTAAACTAGCCCAAAACCATTGAGATCTTCTGGCACATATTGAGAATTGAGCCACTCTATTCACTATCCCCTTTTATTTTTATCTAAGCTACCTTTTCAGGTTTTCAACTCAGATATCTTTTAAATTCATTTTGCATTTTTTATTTTTTTAAGCATAATACTTTTTTACTACATCGACATTGACTGGATTTGATAGATCATCTATATCCATTCATGCCAATATCAGTGCTCTACCAGAAAAAGCTTTTTTCACCATATATGGGCTTTCCCAATTATGAGTCCATTTTTCTCAAAGATCCTGTTGGTTAGGAAGAATCTTCTTTAATACTAATTTTCCCTCTCAAAATTGTCGTGGGTGAACTTTCTTGTCATGAGCTCGCATCATTCTTTTTTGATACAGTTGGCCATGGCAAAGTGCAGCTAATCTCTTTTCTTCAATGAGATTCAATTGTTCATATCGAGCGCAAACCCACTCAAATTCTTCTAACTCAACCTCCATGAGAATGCGTAAGGAAGGAATTTCAACTTTGATGGGTACCACTACCTTCATCCCATATACCAATGAAAATGGTGTAGCTCCTGTAGATGTGTGTATCAAAGTTTGATAAGCATGTAATGCAAATGGTAGCTTTTCATGCCAATCTTTATACACATCTATCATCTTTTCAATAATTCTCTTTATGTTTTTATTGGCCGCTATAACTGCCTCATTCATCTTTGGACGGTAAGGTGCTGATTTATAGTGTTTGATTTTAAACTGAGCACAGACCTCAGTCATCATTTTGTTATTCAAGTAAGAGCATTATTTGAAATGATCCTTTTTGAAAGGCCATATCGACATATGATCTCTTTCTTGATGAACTTGCAAACCACTATTCTTGTCACATTGGCATATAAAGCTACCTCCACCCACTTTGTGAAGTAATCAATTACCACTAAAATGAATTGATGTCCATTTGGGGCTTTTGGTGTAATGGGCCCTATCACATCCATTCCGCACATAGAGAAAGGCTAAGGTGTTGACATAACATGCAAGGACATTGAAGGAACTTGAATGTTGTCTGCATAAATTTGACATTTGTGGCATTTTTTAGCATACTCAATGCAATCTTTTTCCAATGTCAACCAATAGTATCTTACTCTTATTATTTTTTTAGTCATCATATGACCATTTGCATAAGTTCCACAAACACCTCCATGAATTTCTTCTAGTAACTTTTTAGCTTAGTAGCATTCACACATCTCAATAGTGTTTGGTCTCGACTTCTTTTATATAAAATTTTTCCATCTAGAAAGAAACTCATTGCCAACCTTTTGAATGTTTTCTTATCATTCTCTAATATGTGCTCTAGGTATTATTAATATTTAACATATTGTAATATGTCAAAATACCATGGTTTTCCATTAACTTTTTTCTCAATATTTGAACAGTGAGCTGGTTTCTCTCATAAGCTCAATTTGCTGGTTTGGATTTTAGCATTTTCATTTAATTTGAAATTATTGCCAATGTAGCCAATGCATCAGCCATATGATTCTCTTCTCGAGGTAAATGATGAAACCAAATAGTCTCAAATTCTTTGATCAATTTTGATATGTAGTTTTGGTATAAAATTAATTTTGAGTCTCTGGTTTTCCATTTTCCTCATAATTGGTATATGACTAAGGCAGAGTCTTCATAAACTTTTAAAGCTTGGGCCTTTCTTTCAATAGCAGCTTGAAAACCCAGACCACATGCTTCATATTCTGCCATATTATTGGTGCAATCAAAATTTAGTTTCAAAATGATTAGGTAGTAATCCCCTTCTGAAGATATCAAAACTACTCCAATACCATGCCTCAAAGCATTTGATGCACCATCAAAATACATCTTCCATATATCTTCATTATGCTCTTTTTTTCTATGTGCAGTACAGACATTAAGTCTTCATTTGGAAAATCAAATGTCACAAGCACATAATCTTCATGAGCGTGTTCTGCAAGAAATTTAGCAATAACACTTCTTTTGATTGCCTTTTGGGACACATATACAATGTCATATTCAAAAAGTAACACTTGGCATCTTACTATTCTTCCCGACAATGAAGGTTTTTCAAAGATGTACTTGATTGGGTCTAATTTCACAATGAGCCAAGTAGTATGATACAACATGTATTGTCTAAGCCGACAAGCTATCCAAGCTAATGCACAACACATCTTTTCCAATGGTGAATACTTTGACTTGTAATTAGTAAGCTTTTTGCTCAAGTAATAAATGGCTTGTTCTTTCCTTCCTGTTTTATCATGTTACCCAAAATCACATCCTATTGACTTTTCATGCACCATTAAATATAGGATAAAAGGTATTTCAAGGACAGGAGGCATAACACTGGTGGGTTTGATAACTATTCTTTAACTTTTTCAAACACTATTTAAGAATCTTCATCCTATTCTCATAACCCGTGTCTTAGAAGAATCTTAAATATGGGATCACATTTTGCTATAAGTTGGGAAATGAAACAAGCAATATAATTCAATCTCCTTAAAAATCCCCTTACTTCTTTTTGTGTACGTAGATGTGGTAGCTCTTAGATGGCACATATCTTATCTAGATCCACCTCTATTCCTCTTTTACTGACAATAAATCCTAGTAATTTTCTTGAGGTTGCAATAAAAGTGCATTTAGCTGGATTGACCTTAAGCTGAAACTTTCTTAATCTCTTAAATAACTTTTTGAGATTAGTCACATGATTTTCTTTTTCATGGGATTTGGCAATCATGTCATCCATATACACCTCTATTTCTTTGTGCATCATATCATGGAATAGAGTTACCATGGCTCTTTGATAAGTTGCCCCAGCATTTCATGACTTTATAGCAAAATGTTCCTTATACTATTACAAAAGTAATATTTTCCTTATCTTTTTATGCCATCTTAATTTGATTATAGCCTGAAAATCCATCCATGAATGAAAATAGAGAATGCCTAGCAGGATTGTCCACTAGAGTGTCAATATGAGGCAATGGGAAATTATCCTTTGGACTTGCTCTATTCAAATTCTGATAATCAACACACATTCTCACTTTGCCATTTTTCTTGGGTACTGGGACTATATTCGGCACCCATTCGGGATATTTGGCCACTTCTAAGAATCCTGCATCAAATTACTTTTTCACTTCTTCTTTTATTTTCAACAACATTTCAGTTTCATCCTTCTCAACTTCTATTTAATTGGTTTGCACTTAGGCTTCAATGGTAGCTTATGCACTAAAATTTTAGTATCCAGCCCTGGCATATCTTGATATAACCAACCAAATACATCTACATATTCATGTAGTAACTTTATGAACTCTTACTTTATTGGTGATGACATCAAAGTACCAATCTTAACTTCCTTTTTAATTTTTTCATCCCCCAAATTAACAACTTCAATGCTTTCTTGATGAGGCATGATTTGCTTCTCTTTTTGCTCCACTAATCTCAATAATTCTGGGGATATTGCATGGTCTTCCACATTCTCTTCATTTTCGAGTTCACCAATATAAATAGAATTTTCAAAATCAAATCCTGGAATATTGTCATGATGATTTTCATATTCATTATTCAAATACTTGAAATGTAGAAGGATGTATAATAATGCAAGGAATTAAAATGAAAGAGGCAAAAGAAATGGACAAATGTGCTACACTTATCATTTATTCAATTGAAAATGAGGAAACAAACACACATAAGACATTTATTTAGATTTGGTTCAACACATTACTTTGAAAGAAATTTAAAAACAACCGGTAGCTCCTCAACATGCCAATTTTTCAATTCTACACCATAAAGAGTAAGATAAACCCATGGATAACTTGGATCTTCACTTTTTTTTTTTTTACCCACCATTTGTATTGAAAATTCAGTGAAGATATTTTTCAACGATGGTCTAAACTCTTTCTTTATGTTTCTTGCTACATCTAGATAGATATAGCCAGCTAAGATAAAAGTCTCATAAAATGAAGGAAAAGATAGGCCTTCAGTCTCTACTTCTTACCCTAGAAAATGAGCCAACCTTTTTTCTCTTTTCTCTTCTATGAACTTCATTCTTCATTTTTGAGTTGGCTTGTACCTTAGCCCAAACTGATAGTCCTTCTTAGGCATCATCCATGGTCATTGTATTCTCTGCAAGTTAGCCCACACTTGTTGTCCTTTCCCTATCACTTTTTTAAGTGCCATTTTGAAAGCTTTGGATAGACATGGAATAGACACTTTTGATCTTTCACCCACATAGGTTGCATTAACGAATTTAAAAGATCTGAAAGAAAATTTTGGAGCTTTCTCAACTACTTCAATATATAATGCGATAAAAGGTTTAGTCACCAATAGGCTTCTTCACCAGTAATAATGACCGCTTTTTCATCAATTATGAAATTTACTTTCTGATGCAGAGTGGAAGGAATAGCTCCTGCCATGTGAATCCATGGTCTTCCCAAAAGACAACTATAGGAATGAGCAATATCCATGACTTGAAAGACTATATCAAAAGTACTTGGTCCATTTTGGATTGGTAGCTCAATATTGCCTATCACTTTACAACGAGTCCCATCAAAAGCCCTCACTATCATATGACTCATTTTCATATAAAACACGTCAATTGGCAATCTAGATAGTGTAGTCATAGGCATGACATTCAAAGAAGATCCATTATCAATTAGCACATTTGCCAGTGTATGATCCTTGTATCATATGGAGATATGTAAGGCCTTAGCATCACCTCTACCACCAAGTGGAATTTCATCATCACTAAATGATATATAATTTCCTACTATGATATTTCCCATTATGCAATTAAGTTTCTCCATAGATATATTATGAGCTACATAAGCCTCTTTGAGTACTTTGAGTACTTTAAGCAAAGTATTTCTATGAGGCTCAAAATTTAACAATAACAAGAGCATAGAAATCTGAGCTGGTAAGTAATTTAATTGCTCCACCACATTATATTCACTGTGCTTAATAAGCTTCAAAAACTCACAAACCTTTTTTTTGTAATCGAATTTTTACATTCTCGGTCTAAGATTAGGGTTGGGTGAATCTCTTGATTGTTGGGTGATTTATCTTCTTTTTCTAAGCTCATTTCCCTTTCTTTTGCTTTTTCTTTTCGTTCTCTCTTAAGTGCTTCTGGGGTATAGCACCACCCACTTTGAGTTATGTCCCTAACACGAGTTATATTTGTTGTACTTGCATCACATGAGCCATATTGAAGAGAACCATTATCCAAACCTTGTGATATGATATTACAATCATATTTCCAAGGGTCTGCCTTATCTGGTTTATACGAGAATAGGCTAGGGACCTCAATTGTCACCTTTGGCATAGTTGTACAAACTGGTTCATTAATCTTAGCACTCAATTTTTCACCATAAAAGATCGTGATAGGCTCAAAATTCATATAAACTGGCTTATTAACCTTAACACTTGGTTTCTTTTCATAAAAGATGGTAACAGGCTCAAAACTCATTTGGTAAGGCCTATTTTTGGATGTTTCTTTCGTCATAACATTCACTGAACTTTCTTCATGTTCTTCATAAAATTTAACCAAGAAAGAATCCATCATTCTCTGTAACTCTTATCGAAATGCTTTAAATCTTGAAGCGAATGACCAGCCATCCCCATATAGAATTCACAAGTGTGATATGAATTATATGAGAAATTTCCATCATCTAAGTTTTTAGGTATTGGATGAATCATATTTACTTTCACAAGGGTAGCAAATATTTCATCCATAAGGGTTTTGATCTCGCTTACTTCTCTTTTAATATTCTGAGTTGTCTCACTATTTAAAGTATTTATTGATCCTCAACCATGTTAGGTAATGGATTGGCCTTCACACTTGATCCAGCCTTAGTTATGAAATTTAAAATTCTATTATCAATCAAACTTTGCACCCTACATTTAAAGGCCATACAATTTTCTAAGAGTGGCCCTGAATTTCATAATGATTGTCCTAGAAAGCTTCAAGATCATACCACTTCGGATATGGAGGTTTCAAAGGCTCTATGGGCTATTGAGCCACTAAGTGTTTTTGGAATAACTGAGGGAACAATTTTATGTATGTCATAGGAATCGGATCAAATCGTTGTTACTCTTGATTATTTAGAGGTTTCATTTAATTAAAATCTATGGTATTTGCCTAAAAGAAAGGTCGTGGTAAAGGTGCTTGGGGGCAAACATTGGCTTAGAAAGTAAGTGTTTGGGTTTGCATTGGTTGGTAATGGTATGGGTTTTGGGAAATATTAGAAATGATTGGGTAAGAAGGTTGGTATATAGGATATGAATGGTATAGGATAAAAGGTCTTGGTTTTGGTTTTTCAAAAGTGACAGCTTGCACTTCTGCTTCTTTTTTCTTAGATGGTCCTTCTTTCTTTGATCCAGAAACATCACCTCCATCAATCTTTTCATTTTTAATGGCATTTTCTATTACCTATCCCACAATCACCATATCAGTAAAGTTTTTCATGGAATGACCAATGAGCCTGTCATATTATGGTGCTCGAAAAGTATTGATGAACAGAATAGTTATTTCTTTCTCGGTGATAGGAGGTTGAACCTGAGCGACAACATCTCACCATCTCTGGGCATATTCTTTAAAATTTTCATTAACTTTTTTTTGTAAGGACAATCTATCTGGAGCCAAGTCTGTGACATGTTTGTATTGAGTAATAAATTCTTTAGCCAGATCTTTCCATGAATGAATACAACTCCTATCTAATTGAATATACCATCTGACAGTAGATCCAGTAAGACTATCTAAAAAACAATAGATAAGCAACTTGTCATTGTTTATATACACAGTCATTTTTTGACAGAACATAATGATATGTGCCTGAAGGCATTTGGTTCCATTATATTTTTCAAATTTTGGTACTTTAAACTTTGGTGGGATTACGAAATGTGAAGCCAAACTGAGTTCATTGGCATCACTTGTACCAAAAATATTTACACTTTTAACAGCTCGTAGCCTTTCTTCCAGGAGATCTAACTTTTGTTGTGTCTTTGTATTCTCAGATTGTTCGAGCATGCCTTTTTTTAGTTTCTCTTATTCTTTTAGGTCATCTAAATCTGGGACCATAATGGGTTCAACATGACTTGCCCCAATATTTAAACTAATATGTCCTTGACTACGTGGTTAAACCATGAAAAGAGGTAAATTAAACTGAGCATGTGGCTGCCTTTTGAGGCTGTGTCATTTGTGGATGCATTTGATGAGAGGTTTGAGCATAGGATGGGTAAACCCTGGTGGATACAATGGATCTTCCCTATCACTGGTATTTTCTTAGGCTTAAGGCACTTTCTTAGTAGTTACTTCTTCAGCAACCCTTTTTTCTTTGGTCATTTTCCTCATCATGTCCATCATTGCAGCCATTTCTTTTCGAGTCTCTTCTTAAGTCCTAGTCATTTGTTCTATTAATTCTTATTGAGACCTAATCATTTGCTCCTGCATATCAAATTGAGCTTTCTTTATCTTTTTTATTCTAGATGCTTGCTCGTTTTCCATGATTCTGACTTGTGAGTGAATGTTGTAACGATGATGAGTGGTTTGATCTATGTTTGCTTGATGGCCTAACTATCTTTGCACCTGATTGGTTAGAGGAAACTCTTTGAAATTTGTTATTTTGAGGTTTCTTTCTTTTAGTCACGATGTATTTTTTTAAAAATAAAACACACATATTATGCATGAATGCATGAATGCAAAGGATGTGCTTATTATATATCCAATATTTGTAAAAGATTTTAAGTATAAACTTGAACCACCATATCATAACTTCACATTATCCTTACAAAATACTTTTTTCATTACAATATTAAAATTTTCAAAAGAAGCACCCTACATGCTTGTACTGCTCATAACCAATCTATAGAAAATTGGTCCAACGTTGGCCATGCTGTCCTAGGTAAACCTTTTTTTTCATTTGTTTAGCTTCTTGGGCCATGTCTCTTACTTTGAAGTTGACTTTTCTTATCTGTTCTATTAAACTAGTAGCTTGAAATTCTTTCAACTGATATTCTTTCTTCTAATACTATGCTTTATGTTCAAATTGATCTCGTTCCTCTCTCAAAACTTGAATGGCTTCATGTCGATAATGCATTTGCTATTTCAAGTCATCTATGAGACCTTGTAGTACCTTTTTTTCTTCCACAGATTGACTAAGCTTTTCTTTCTTAGATAATAAATTAGACTGAAGCTATTCTGCATTTCTCATGGATCTTTCAAGCTTTGTAGTCATTGTGGCGATGGACTTATGCCAACTTTCAGAGATATTTTCTTGTTCTCTTTCAAGCCTTCAAAATTTTGCTTCATTCTTATCAGTCTTGTCTTTTCACTCATTAATCTTATACTGAAGCCTCTTCTTTTCAAGCTCCTATATTTCTTTTTCTTCTTTAAATTTACGTTTCATAATCTTCATATCCTCAAGAATCTTGTCATAATGGGTATCTTCTTGGTGGCATGGTCTGTTTTCTTTAGGACCAACTTTGCTTGTGACCCGTTGACTTCTCCATATCACATATTCAGATATGGCTTTGTCTGTATATCCCCCATAATCTACTCTCCGAGTTTGCTTCCATTCTTTGGTAATCTCTTTTATCTTTCCCAGAAATCCTGATTCCTCAAAAGAGAATTCCAATTTTTAAAGCCCATGAGTCATTGGGACAAATTGCTCAGACCTTAATTGTCGACGAACTAGTGTTGGAGCATAGCTTATATGTCCCCACGGTTCTAAGAGTGGAACCCATGGCTTGTCACCACATCTGTATAACATGGCTTCTCGTGGCATCCATGAAGCTCTCCATATAACCTGAACACTAGTGAGATCTTGCAAAATCAATACCCACTCTTCCTTGGTCTTTGATTCTGGCCACTCAACATTATAGCATTCTTCAATTAGCCTACTTTTATTACTATAAATAGGATGAAATTTACCTATAGGATGTTGAAGATGACTTTTTGCCCAAATTTAGAGTGACCACACACACCTTATGAAGCATCATCCTCTTTTTCAGTAATGATTTAATGATCTAAAGGTTTCTTCCAGTATAAAAGGAACAAGATTGATTTTATTGTCCACCTGCTCAAGAAAGTCAATCACTGATACCTTAATGTGCCCTAGGACCTTTAGAAAAATGATCAAGCCATAAATTGCCAAAACTATCATTCTCATGCCTTGTTCATCCTCTAAGTGTTTGATGATGTAAACACGTAAGATTTCCCACGAGATGCAATCATTTTTGCCTTTTGTTTGGATATACGAGTTCACATTCTGAGTGGGGACCTTCATCATACAAACGAGTTTCTGTTGAGATCCAAGTTTTTGACCCTGCCAATAGATTTTGTCTGGATTGGGAAGATGCAACCATAACAATGTAATATACTCTTCGATCGTTAGGGTCCTATCTATTTCATTGAATATGAAACATCTATATATAGGATCCCAAAACTGAACTAAAGCTCTTATCAATTGATTTTTCATAGGCACCTCAAGTAGTAAAGCAATATGACCATATTTTTCCTTAAAAGCCATCTTCCTAGAAGTTGTTACACAATGCCAGATTTCGACCAACTCAAAAATGTCATTTTGTTGAAGTCCCAACTTGATTTCTTTAGGTAAAATTTCTTGTTCAGATTCTTTCAAACAATTTCCCATTGTACTTTGGGCTTCTAATGATAAAGTTATCACCACATTGGTCTATTCACAAATGGTGAGCTTCGAAGCTGAAAACATCATAATGGTGTTTTCGAAGCAAGACTAAAAATCTTCTTATTGATATTTGCATATTGATAAGCACATCCCATATGCAAGTGTTTATGATGATGCATGATCATGAAACAAAAGGCGATCAAAACAAAATAGGGTTAGTAATCACATTAAAATAAATATTCCTTCATGTGTCCTAATTTACGGTATAGTTAAAAATGCTATGGCCCTATCTAAGGTTGGTTTCTTAAGGTTCACTATATGCATGGTTTGGTAATTAACATAGGCTAAAAGGGTTCCCAAATTGATCCTCACTGTCGTCCACTTTGGACTAGTAAGGCCTCCAATCCTCTCTTATAACGGGCTACCGACGGAAAGGGTTCAACTTGAGTGAAAGTATTTCACTAGCCCAAACAGAGGCATTATAACCTCATAAAATCGTAAGTACTCTACTCCCTCCTAAAAAGGGATAAATTTGAGAGCCCGGGTATAGAGCTCATGCATGAATGCAAATGTGCACGTGTGTGAGGGAATGTAACAAATAAAATTAACAATATAATTACCAATAATATAAAATAATAACATCTTAAAACCAAATGAAACCAAAAAAAAAAATTTTAAATTCAAAGATAAGAAATTAAAATTAACTATAAAAAAGACCATAAAATCAAAATTTGGACAACGCATGTTTAATTTTTGGCTTGACTCTCATTTGTCCCAAGTTGAGTCACCAAGCTGTTATAACAATTTTTCGTCTGGGGGGACTCAATCATTAGACTTGGTGAAAATTTTTGAAGCCGCCACCAATCTTTTTATAGGGTGTGATTGGCCACACAAAATATCATCTTTTAGTAAAAATATTTTAAAATTAATTAAAACTTACTAAAAGAAATTTAGGTCTATGAAATCAAGACTAGGTCCGGGAGTACAGTTACGAGTGGGAAGGTATTAGCACCCTCACATCACCCGTTCGAAGAATGGTACCATTTAAACATGCGTAATCCTATAATTTTGATAATGGGGTCTTTTTATTTAAGTTTAATTTTCTAAAATTTATTTTAAAATATTTTTCTCTGTTTCAAAATTAACATTATTATTATTTCGTATTCTATAAATTCTCGAACGCTTTGGTGGAATTTATAAAAAATCACTATTTAAAAAATATTTCGAGAAAATTGACCATTTACAAAATTCTTGAAACTTCGTCATAAGATATTTTAATTATTTATTTAAAAAGGATTTTAAAAACATCCCGACTCTTTAGTGAGTTCCCAAAATTTTGAACAAATTTTAAGATTATCCCGACTCTTCGGTGAAATCTAAATATTATGATTATTTTAAAATTTTGTATTACTTATTCTTTAATTATTTTTTATAAGAAGAAATTTAGATTATCTTGACTCACCGGTGAAATTTAAATATTAATCTCTTGTTTGTATTGAAGAAAATTGAACTCTTTCAATTTTTTATATTTTTAAATATACAAAATATCAATTATTATTATTTTTTTTATTATTATTTTTTTACATTGTTTAAATCAATCTTTATTTTAGTGAAAAATAATTTTGGATTATCCCAACTTTATGGTGAAATTCAAAAAATTATTTTTACTTGCAATAACTAAAGAAAATTAAACTCTTTTAGCTTTCTCTAAAAATTACATTAAAAGATTCATTTAAAGAATTTATTTTCTTATTTATCAATTTTTATTTATTTTTTAGCAAAAATTATTTTTTAAAATTATCCCAACACTTTGGTGAAATTTAAATAATATTTTTTCTTGTAATAAAATTTATTTCCTTTAAGTAGTTATTATTATTAAATTTTTTATTTATATTTTTTTAAGTCTTTATTTTATTTTAGTTTCATTTTTTATTCTATTTATTTATTTATTTAAAAAAAATGATTACCAGTAATAATATAAAATAACAATAATAATAATAAAAACATAAAAATCAACACAAAAATTAAAAATCAAAATCAAAATGGAAAATAAAAAGAAAAAAAAAAGGAAAAACCTACGAAACGGGCCAAGTTGCCGTGCGAATCCTAGCGGATCGAGTTTGGTCCAGACGTCCAAAACGACGTCGTTTTGAAGGGCCTATAAAAGGCTTGTTTTTCATTTTTTTCCTTATTTTCTCCTTTCCCCTTTCTCTCTCTACCCAGAGCTCCTCTCTCTAGAAAACCTAGCCCCTATGTCACTGCCATGGAGCCCAATTTTTGATCGGTTGCCTTCAATAGCATCAAAAAATTCAAAGATCCCTAGATTTCATGACCTAAAATTTCAACTGTCACGAAAGAATTCAAACTTTTCCAGATTCTGGTGCCAAAAATTTCAACGATCGCTGAAAAATTCAAACTTTTCCAATTTATGGCGACCCAAAAAAATTTTCAAAAATTCTCAAAAATTCCCCTAATGATCCTTTTTGCTTTCTAAACACCTTTCCAAGCCCAGATTTTTTTAAAAAAATCTACAACTTCCTAGATTGAGAATTTCATTCTTAAATTTTTTTTTTGTGTTTGCTATTGTTTTTTTTTATTGTGTGTGTTCCCTATTATTGTTCTTCTTTTTTTTTTTCCTGTTCCTTGCAGAGATTAGCTCTATTTATAGAGCTTTTGAGATTCAAGATCCTAAATCTTCTGGGATTATTTTATGGAAAATTTGGTTGTCTATCTAGTGACTTTTGGTAACCGAATTTCATGCTGCCATGTTAGGCAGTGTCGGAAGAAATTTGGACCACTCTAGCAACTTGATTTCGACTGCCAGAGTTGAAATCAAAGATTTTTTTTTACTTTTTCTTCCTTTTGTTTTAAAGATTAATAATAATAATAATAAATAGAATTATATAATAATAAAAAAATAACAAAATTATATAATAATAAAAAAAAGACAAAATTGGTGCCTACAAGGACGATTAGTGGCATTCATATTTCATAGTCAAAGGTGAAATTCATGGATTTATGAAAGATGAACAATTGCAAAAGCATTTGCCAAGGATGTTTTCATTAATCAAGAATGAAAGTTAAGGGCTCAAAAACAATCAGATACCATCTTAATCTCAACCATTAATGATGCCAACCAAGGATCAATGGATGTTACTTTTAGGACTCCATCAACACCTTATGAGAAATCAAAGTCTTTAGGTTTTAGGTGAGTATGGTCTCAAGGCTAAAACTTAAAAGAATTGATAGAAGGGCACAACCAAGAGTGGAGCTTATGGCTTAATTTGACTTAACACGAGGAAACTTAGTAAGTTCAGACATATTAAGGATTCATAGACTTAGAGCTCATTCTTGATTCTATGGGTGATGGTTCATGGCTAATCTTTATTAGTGAAGTGATTTGTCTAGTTAATTTCATTATTGAATGAGAGCTCAGCCAACGATGTCACAAGAAGTCCACTAAACCTTATCATTTAGAGGAAGGAGAAGTCATAAAAAGGTTTTCATAGGTAAACCTATGAAAAGGATCATTGTTGAAACCCACTTAACAAAAGACCCACAAATGTTTTAACGAAACACCGAGATGGCAAGGATGTCTTCGTGCCCTAAGCCTCATGCCTCTTCTAACCTTAGACATGTATGGCGATCGTTTCATTCTGGCTCCCGAGCAAGTGAAACAATTGGTATCATCACCCAGGGCTAAATAACAAAACCCCAACACAAATCCCATAAAAAAACCAGAATAAAAAAGAGTTTGTGTGCTATCACCATCCCATTTGTAGTGCATGCATGGGTGGCATCGTGACTTTTTTTGTCATGAAAAACCAAAATGAGTCTCGATAATGGATATCTCATCTCTCACATCGATGAAGAATGCAACAAGAAAAGATACTTGGCATGAATTACAGAATCCTATGAACCATCAATTCTTTGAATGTAAGTTGCACCTTTAGCCATTATGCTAAGGGCATGCCTGCCTGGCTATCATGCATCATCACCTTTCTAACTTCTCACCCATCGAGCTCCTGGGAAGAGGGCAAAAGATGGCCTTCAATGATCTCGTCTATTGTGGTTGGCCTAAAAATGAGTCCCTGGTAATCAAAGCCCTATGACTATCAGTGCTAAAGCTCTTAGTGTGAATCATCCCCGATGACATGCACTAATCCAATTGATCCCATTGGACCCTCCATATAACTCAGTTGATGCTCACATCATGACCCTAGGTCAGGTAAGATTACCTATTGAGTTTAAGCATATGAATAAGCAAAGGAAAAGAAACTTACCAAGATTCTCCTAGTAACAATGAGTGAACCATGAAAAGCCTAGCTTGAGAATCAGGAACCCTTAGAGTCCAAATTGTAGTTTGGTGAGACATCTTTAGTGATGGACTAGGCCTAAGTCCCTTAAAAAGGGGTGTTAGAGAGGGTTAGAATCCTGTTGTGCTTGGATCCTATCGCACCATGAGACTCTATCTATGAGTTAGGTTGTTTGGGACTGTAGCCCTAATCGGGTGGTAAATTTCATCCAAGGCTGAATACAAGTGAAAGACCAATAGTGAAGAAGTATTGCGAGGAAAGATGAAAAGGACTTCAAAAAGAGAGTCAAAGAGTGCTTCAAATTATCGAAAGGAAAATGGATGAGGGACGATGATGCACCCCAGTTAGATGCAGAATGGTGAGAGCTAGTCTATTGATTGGCTTAGGGTATGGACTAACATGTGTCATAGTGGCTACCCAACCCTGGGCTTTCGATGTGCCCATAGAGACATTATCGCTATGATCATGGAATGCAACACACATCATCTAAACATGGCTCGACACTCGTGTGCTCCTAGCATCAGCTTGTATGCTCCCTATCTAGCTTGTCTTGAAATGTAGACCAAAGAGTGTGACATGTGGGCAAGTTAACATGATAGATAACCTATAAGGTGCAAGGAAGTTGGTTGGCAGGATCCCTCACAAGTGCACTACCGACTAACCTTGATCTTCTGAGAAAGGTTCGAGTGTAAGCTTACCTGTTGAGGTGAACTATGCTTGAGTGGGGCTAAGCTATGGGAAACTCTAGTGGAAGCCCACAATGATACTGATGTGTAAATCATTCATCTAACTTGGGTATAGGGGTGAAAGACTAATTGAACCATCTAGTAGCTAGTTCCTTCTAAAGTTTCTTTTAGGATAGATGGAGCCCTTAGCAAGTTCTATTGGGTAAAGCCTTGGTTAGAGGCATTGGGGCACAATGCCCTCAACCTATTCTCAAACTTAAATAAGTAGGATGATGCAGCTACTTCATTGAGATGCTTCATGGAATTGAGACCTCCAAGTGGGCCATTTTTGGTAAGTAGACCTAGCGATATAGGATGAACTAAAAGTTAGGTTACAGTGGCTAATTGTATGCTAACCTAGAACCCTCAAAGGTGTTGGTCGATTAAGATAGTAAGACAGTGATCATGGAAGTCAAAATTCTCTAAGGAGTGTGTAACAACCCACCTGTCAAATCAACTAGCCTCGAAAATAAATGGCGCTTAAGCATGTGACCTATACTAAATCGTCGAGGCAAGGGTGAAGCCCTAATGAGTAGGAGGGTATGATGGTTGCTGCAAAACTTAGTGTGCAAGCTTGTGCAAAGAGACTTTCAGTGTAGATCTTGATGGTAGTAGCAAATATTCAAATGAGAACTTTGAAGGCCAAAGAAGGGAAAGGTTTCATGTGAACAGCACTTGTACATAGGTTAGTCGATCTTTAAAGATGGGTCCAACATGAGCTTTGAAAGGAAATTGAGTTAAAATTCCTAAACTGGGACACAATGGCTAAAAGCAACATTAAGGATTCTAAAGACATCGATGGAGGCCTCAAGAAGAGTTATCTTTTCTATTTAATTACCTATCCACCCTAGAAACAACTCAGTTGGAGGTAGGTTCCATTGGCCAAAAGAGTAACACATGTCACATTATGTCTTGTTTGCCCTAGCAGCCCTTGAAAATATGGAGGAAGGAGTGCTATGCATGCCCAATTTGTACTCATAATTGCATGGGTTTCCAAATTGAACAAGCTCTAGTCAATAGAACAATGTAGGTAAGGGAAGTTAGCAAAATGGATCTCTAACCTTAGGAAAATGATTGGCTGTGAGGGTTGGGCATGGGGGTCCTAGTCTTGAAACTTTTGGCTACCAATGCACTATTTGAGCTACCCCCATGGTAAGAGCAATTTGATGCATGTAGGCTAAATGATGGACTAGGAATGGCTCCCTCGGGGGCTTTCCCCATATGATGAATAGTCAATTCAAAACTGGTATGGACTAGGGGAATCTGACTATTTAATTAAATCAAAGCATTACGATGGTCCCTAGGGACGCTCACTCAATGTGATTTTTGCCCAGTGCTCTAAATGTCAAACTGAAGAATTTTAACCAAACAAAGGTAAACGATAAGAGTAATATGACTCTTTTGAGGTAGCCAAATGCCTCTACATCTAATTAGTGACACACATGAGTGGATTAACAAGTTTCCCATTATCCCTATCGACTATCTACCAACATTGATCACTACCCATACCACTGTTCTATGCTAGTTCAGCATGACCTGGGCCTCTAACAAGCCTCAAGGCTTAGTCCCTCTAGTTGTTAGACCTAGTACCACTATAACTAAAACTGCTCCTTAACTCGAAGAGAACCCTTGGGCCTAGACTAGCTTATGGATCATGACATATGCACATGCTTCGACCACCATTAACATAAAATGACCCTCAGTGCATGCATATGCCTCGACCATTATCAAGACTTATTAGCCCTTTGTCTTGGAACATGCTTCAATCAGCATTGGCATAAGCTGGCCCTTGTGCAGCTAGCTCCCTTAAACACCATTAGCACTTGCTGGGCCATGCACTATATGTGAGTATCCTAGGCCTAGGCCACACATCATGCTCACCATAATTGAGTAGTAGGTGGGTTCAAGCACATCTTTGTATTTTTGCCATGCCAATGCCATTTTTATGGCTTGTAAATTCATATAATGGTCCCCTAAGCTTTCATGTTAAGTTTCATGGCAAGATGATTTATTTTCTATTTTTCATGATGTTTAGAATTTGTCACGGTATAAGATTTTTTTGAAATTTTTTTAGGAGTTTTGGCCCTAAATTTGGTACATAATGCTTGTATTTTTGTTGGCATTCACGAAAAATTTAGCTAAAAAATTAAAATGTAGAAGATTTTATGGCCATTTGGAAAAAGCATCCCCATTTTAGACACTTGAATGGCTACTACCTATAAACTTGTAAAAGCTCTTATGTTATTTAAAGAAGTATGAGTTGTTAAGTTTCCTTAAGGGATAGGGGAGCAATATAAGGGCCAAGGACCAGTAGCCATCACACATCATGTGCACACACCTCTGGCCCTCCACCTTCAATTGTCAGAACCTTTAATGCCATCGATCAGGTTCTCCGATGATGCTCCGAAAATTATGCCTTAGGCGAAAACACATGCTCAAGGCTAGCATATGTACCATGGCCTAGAATCAAACTTTAGCTAAGGCCTTGACCATCAATGGCACATGTTGGCACATGGTGTAGGCATATGCCTTGACTATCATTGACACAAGCTGGCCTTTGGTATGAGCACTTGCATTAACCACCATCGTCATAAATTGGCCTTTGGTATAAGCACTTGCCTCGACCACCATTGGCACATGCTAGCCCTTAGTGTGAGCACATGCCAATCCTTGGTGCAAGCATATGCCTTAATTAGCATTGGCATAATCTGGACCTAATGCAAGCACATGCCTTAATTAGCATGGGTAGAAGATGGCCTTTAGTGTAAGCAGTTGCCTCGAACACCATCGGCACATGTTAGCCCTTGCTACTGGCACTTACCTCAAACACCATCAGCACATGCTAGGCCTTGGTGATGGCACATGCCTTGACCACTATCGACACATACAGACCCTTGGTGTAGGATATGCCTGTTTGAAAAAAGTGCCCCCATTTTAGACCCCTTAATGTTTACTACCAGTACATCTATAAAATCTCTCACGCTCTTTAGGTGTTCATGATGGGCCTGTCATTATGTCCATTCATGACAACATTCTTAGAGTAAAATCTAGGCCATGCATGCCTTTTGGCCATGTTGTCTGATGACTGGTTGCTTTGGTGACTCGTAGGCACCCATGGCCTTGATCAGTTGGCATGCATACGTAAAAAAGGCTTAGCTATGCCAAGCTCAAGCCCATGCCTGCAGTTGATGCTACCTCAAACCCCAAACCAAGCCTTGAATCAGGTAATGGCACTTTGGGTTGGTGCAAGCAGAAGTTATGATTGCAGGTTTGGTCTAGCCTAGTCTATCGGGTATTTGGCAATATCATGGTTTTTTTTCATCAACCACAAAAATGCCTAGGCCTAATCGAGCCCGTGCATACAGCTGATGCTACCCAAAGCCCTAGGAACAAGTTTTTGAATTGACCAATGTCTTCTTTGGATGGTGACAATAGAGTTTATGTGTACAGTCCTGGCCACACTAAGCATTGGAGGTGTATGCCATTGTTGCCTATTGGATGGCAGGGGCAATCCCATGGACATTGCTTGTGTTTCTCCTATGCCAAGCATTATGGCATGGCCTTGTACGTTGTTTCACTGCTCGCTCATCCAATAATTGATTGGGTGGGTTATAGACCAGTGTGCGTGGATGCTACCACTTGTAGTAATAGGCATAAAAGTGGTGCTACGGTTGTGCATATTGGTAAGCTCTGAGCTTGATGCATCAAACTGTTCACCCATCATCCATTTCAATCTACCCCTATGCGATATCATACCTTGGGGGTGCAATTAAGATCCTATGTCGCATGCCAAAATCAATGGAAATTGAATGTGTTGCCATCCCTCATCAATCTTATGTCCTTAAGGGCTACAAGTCAGACTTCAACATGCCTCGTTTCCTAATTATGCCATTGTTACCTATTGGATAGTAAGGGCAGTCTCATGGACATTGCTTGTGTTTTTCCCATGCCAAGCAATTATGGCATGGCCTCATACATTGTTTCATCTACTTGCTCATCGAATAATTGATTGGGTGGGTTATAGACCAGTGTGTGTGGATGCTACCTTGTAGTAATAAGCATAGGAGTGGTGTTATAGTTGTGCATATTGGTAGGCTCCAAGCTTGATGCATCAAACTATTGACCCATCATCCATTTTAATCTACCCCTATGTGGTCATCATACCTTAGGGGTGCAATTAGGATCCTATGCTGCATATCGAATCAATGGAAACTAGATGTCTTGCCATCCCTCATCAATCTTATGTCCTTAGAGGCTACGAGTCAAAACTCAATCATGCCTTGTGACCAAATTATGCCACCCAAACTACCATGGTTACATTGGTGCACTGGTGTTCGATAGTGCTCTTATATGTGGAACATTTTGTAGGTGTGGGCTCTCGACCTTGCTCATCTAATGCTATGCATTTTATGTGCTTAACATGCAAGATGTTTGTGCTTCATGTTGGCTCTCTTTGCTGCTTAGTTGGTGCGTTGAGGCCTATGTGGTGTTATAAACTAATTCAAATTGTGAAATTGCGAATGGCTTATTAAATTAGTTATAGTTTATTTAATGGTATCTATTACTCGGATAACCATAGTAATACTAGAGCTAATACGTGTAGAAACCCCAACTTCTAAAAGGGATGCATTTATTAGATAAAATGTCGATGCAAGCTTTGCCCGTTGTTTTGATGATTCATGATAACTTCATGGATTGCATGGTTTTTGTGCTGTGCTAGCAACACATCATTCAAATTTTTGCCCTATGAAGTTTCGATGCTAGGATTGTGGTCTATTATGGTGGTGATGGGTAATGAAGAGTTAGGGTTCGATTCTGGAGAAAGAGTTTAAGAAATAGCTACCACATCCAATGAAGGCAGTAGGAGCAGAAATTACCCAATCTTGACACATGGAGTTAGTGACAATAAATAACCAATATTAAGCTTTATGAGTCTAGTAATTGGAATGAGTACAATCTAAATCCCTTAGTAAGGATCCATTAGAGGGCAAATCTGGTGCCAGTAGCCATAGTAATTCTAGCTCCAATAGCATAAATTTAAGCTATTGTAGTTAAAAAGCTCATAGTTAAAGCTAGGGTTAAGTCATCTGGTCTGCCTTATAATAAGCATCAATTTACTTGTCCCTACTATTGGCGATGTGCCCTTGGCCTTAACTGATTAGGTTTCTCTGACACTATTACTTTAAAGAAATTATAGTGCTTAAAGTAGGCCGTTGCTTGTATGCATTAGTATGGAATAACATCATAGGATTTTAGTCCTATTGTATTGGCCTTTGAGATTAGAGTAATGATTAACAGAGATAATCAGGGGCATTTGTATTTCATAGTCAAAGGTGAAATTCTTAAATTATATAAGAGACGAACAACTATAAAAGCATTTACCAAAGATATTTTTATTAATCAAGAATGAAAGTTGAAGGCTAAAACATGATCAGATACTATCCCAGTCTCTACCATAAATGATGCCGACTAGGGATCAATGGATGTTACTTTTAGGACTCTATTGGTACTTTATAAGAAATTAAAGTCTTTGGGTTTCAGGGGGAATATGGTTGTAGGGCTAAAGTTTAAAGGAATTGATAGAAGGGCACCATTATGAGTGGAGCCTATAGCTTAATTTCAATCAAAACAAGGAAACTAACTTGGTCTACACATAGTAAGGATTGACAGATTGAGAGCTTTTTATTGATTCTATGGGTGGTGGTGCATGGCTGTTCTTAGTTGGTGGAGTGATTTGTCTAGTTAATTCTATTAATGAACAAGATCTCAACCTACTAACTAGCTACACGGAGGAAATTTTTCATGGCTAGCTTCTTAGAGGGACTATGGCCATTTAGGCTAAGGACGTTTAAGGGAATAATAGGTCTATGACACCCATAGATGTTTTGGGCTACTCATACACTACACTAATGTATTGAACAAGTCTATAGCCTTGGCTAACAGGCTCGATTCATTTTTGAAATTTCATCATGATGGGGATAGATCATTGTAATTATTAGTCTTCAATGAGAAATTCCCAATAAGTGTAAGTCTTCAGCGCATGTTGACTATGTTCTTGCCTTTGTAGACACCACATATTGCTCTTATCGATTGAATGGTCTAGTGAAGTGTTTAGATCATGGTGATGTGGATGCTTCATTTCCAAAGATGTTGTAAGAAGTCCATTGAACCTTATCATTTAGAGGAAAGAGAAGTCATAACAAGGTTTTCATAGGTGAAACTATAAAAGGATCATTGTCAAAACCTACTTATCGAATGACCTGTAAATGCATTAATGAAACATTTAGGGATGAGGGTGCCTTTATGCGCTAAGCCCCTTTTAGCCTCATACATGTGTAACAGTTGATTCATTTTACCTTCTAACTGGGTGACATGATTGGTATCATTGCCTATGGCTGAATAATGAACCCCTGACATGAATCACACCAAGGAACCCTAATGAAAAAGAGCGTGTGTGCCATTGCCATCCCATTTGTGATGTGTGTAAGGGCAACACCATGGCTCTTTCTATCATGAAAAACCAAAATGACTATTTGCAATAGATATCTTGGCTCTCTCATCAATGAAGAATGTAGCAAAATGCGATACTTGGTGTGAATTGTAGAATCCCATGAATCATTGAATCTTTGAATGCAAGTTGCTTCCCATTCCATTAGGCCAGGGCCACATCTACTTGGGTGCCATGCATTGTTGCCCTTCATCCCTTGCCCATTGGGTTTTTGGTGAAGGGCTAGAAGATGACCTCCCATGATCTCGTCAATCATGGTTGGCCCAAAAGTGAATTCTTGGCAATGATAGCATTAGCCATCAGTGGTAAAGCTCTCGATGTGCCTTATCTCCTATGACATGCACTCATTGTCTATCTAGACCCTATCAGGCCCCTTACATCGTTCAGTCAATGCTTGCATCACCACCTTAGGTCAGGTAGGATTACCCATTGAGTTTAAGCATATCAATAAGTGGTGGAAAAAAAACTTACTAGGATTCCTCTAGTAATAGAAATCAAACTAGGAAGAGCCTAGCTTGAGAATCAGGCACCCCTAGTATCTAAATTGTAGTCTAGAGAAGCATCTTTAGTGGCGGACTAGGCCTAAGTCCCTTGGAAAGAGGCACCAAAAAAGGTAAGAGCCCTATTGTGCCTATACCCTATCCCACAATGAGGTGCAATCTATGAGTCAGGTTGTTTGGGAATGCAACCCAAATCGAATAGTAAATTCTATCTAACGCTAAATGCAAGTAGTGACCGATAGCAAAAATGTACCACAAAAGAAAGATGAAAAGGTCTTTTAAAAGAGATTCAAATAGTGCTTGAAATTATTATGAGGGAAGTAAATGGGGGTTGGCTATGCACTTGGTTAGACATGGAATGGCCAAAGTTGATTTGTAGATCGACTTGAAGCATGGATCGATACGAGTCATGGTGGCGGCCTAAGCCTAGGCTTTTGATATGCCTATGGAGATGTCATTTTTGTAATTGTGGAATGCAACACAAGTCATCTTAGTGTGCCTTGGCACTTGCATGCTCCTGACATTAGCCTATGGCTTCCCATTCGGCCTATCTTGAAACATGAACCAAGGAGTCTGACATATGTGCAAGTTAACAAGCTAGAAAACCCATAAGGTTAAAGGAAGCTAATTAGTGAGATCCCTTTTGAGTGCACCACTGACTGACCTTAATCTTCTGAGAAGGGTTCGAGTGTAAGCATGCCTGTTGGGATCGAAAAGATGGTGAACTATGCTCAAGTAGGGTAAAGCTAGAGAAAACTCTGATGGAGGCCTACAGTGATATTAACATGCAAATCATTCGTCTGACTTGGGTTTAGGGGCAAAAGACTGATCGAACCATCTAGTAGCTAGTTCCCTCTGAAGTTTGCCTCAAGATAGTAGGAGCCCTTAGCAAGTTCTATCAGGTAAAGCCAATGATTAGAGGCATCAAGGGTGCAATGCCTTCAACCTACTCTCAAACTTTAAATAAGTAGGATGGTGTAGCTACTTCATTAAACCATGCCACAAAATCGAGAGCTCTAAGTAAGCCATTTTTGGTAAGCAAAATTGGCAATAAGGGATAAGCTGGAAGCTGAGTTATGGTGCCCAACTACATGCTAACCTAGAACCCATAAAGGGTGTTGGTCGATTAAGATAATAGGATAGGGGTCATGAAAGTTCAAATCCACTGAGTGTGTAGCAACTTACCTATTGAATCAACTAGCCTAAAAAATATATGGCATTTAAACATACGACCTATACGTAACTATCAGGGCAAAAGCAAAGGCCAGGCCCCAATGAGTAGAAGGGCATTGTGGTCACTACAAAGCCTGGGGCATGAGCCCCGTGGAGCAGCCTCGGTGCAGATCTTGGTGGTAGTAGCAAATATTCAAATGAGAACATTAAATGGTAAAAAAGGTAAAGGTTCCATATGAATTGCACTTGCACATGGGTTAGTCGATCCTAAGAGATGAGGGAAGCCCATCCGATAGTGTGTCCAATGTGAACTTTAAAAGGGAATTGAGTTAAAATTCATGAACTAAGATGCATAGGCTGACAGCAATATTAGGTAGTCTAAAGGTGTTGGAGGGGGCCTTGGGAAGAGTTATCTTTTTTATTTATGGCCTGCCTACCCTAGAAATGGCTTAGACAGAGGTAGGGTCCAGTAATCGAAAGAGCATCACAAGTCACATGGTGTTTGGTGTACTTTCAGTGACACTTGAAAATTTGGAAGACTGAGTGCTCTCCATGCCCGGTCATATTCATAATCGCATCACTGTCCAAAGAGAACAACTTCTAGTCAATGGAACAATGTAGGCAAGGAAAGTCAGCAAAATGGATCCATAACCTCAAGAAATGGATTAGCTTTAAGGGCCAGGTATAGGGTCCTAATCCCAAACTCATTGGCTATCGATGCACTACTTGAGCTACTCTCATGGCAACAGTGGGTTGCTGTGTACTGATCAAGGATGGGCTTGGAAAGGCTTTCTTGAAGGCTTTCCCTGGGTAATGAATAGTTGACTTAGAATTAATACGAATAAGGGGAATCTAACTATTTAATTAAAACAAAGCATTACAATGGTCCCTACGAATACTCATACAAGCCTAGTGCTCTAAATGTCAAAGTGAAGAACTTAACCAAGTGAGGGTAAACAACAAACTAACTTTGACTTTCTTATGGTAGCCAAATGCCTCGTCATCTAATTAGAGAACACATGAATGGATTAACACAATTCCCATTGTCCCTATGTACTATCCAATGAAACCATAATCAAAAGAATGGGTGTGGTAGAATCAGTAGGGAAAGAAGACCCTATTCAGCTTGACTCTAGTCTAACCTTTTGAAATGAATTGAGAGGTGTTGGAAAAGTGGGAACCCTAAGTTAAAATTGAACTACCACAACTTTTAACATTATTTTACTTATTCCATAAATCGGAGGCAGGGTAAAACCCCTTCTATTTGGCCTAAGGCCAACCTTGATTGATCGATTAGGGTAAAAGACATTGTCAGGTGGGGAGTTTGGCTGGGTTAGCACATCTATTAAAAAATAATACAGGTGTCCTAAGATGAGCTCAACGAGAATAGAAATCTTATATAGAACAAAAGGATAAAAGCTCATTCGATTTTGATTTTTAGTAGGAATAAACTATGAAAACATGGCCTGTTAATCTTGTAGACCTTCAGAATTTGAAGCTAGAGGTGTCAAAAAAGTTATCAAAAGGATAACTGGCTTATGATAGAAAAGTGTTCATAGTGATGTTGCTTTTTGATCCTTCAATGTTGGCTCTTTCTATCATTGTGAAGCAAAATTCACCAACTGTTGGATTGGTCACCCACCAATAAGGAATGTGACCTAGGTTTACACCATCATGAGATAGGTTAGTTTCATCATACTAATGGTAGCATCATAATAATAATTCAACCTAATATGAGAGGTATTGTTGATTCGCGTATTTGGTTATACCACTTGGTTGAAAAGCTAGTGGCATGAAGCTACCTTGCACTTGATTATGACTGAATGCTTCTACATTAGAATCTAGGTTAAAAGGGATACATGCATCTATTACCCAACTATCGACTAGTAGTAGGGGCCTATGCCTTGAAAGGCACATGTCATAGGTGTAACACCTATAGCAAACCAGCTATACGGGCCTCCTTGGAGCTCAATTCCCATCGAGTGGTGGGAAAAATCCTTTGTAGATGACTTAAATACACGATAAGGTATTGTAAGTGGTAGAGTGGCCTTGTTGCCATGATCCACTGAGATTCAACCTTTTTGTTGCTTTGATTCACCCCTCCCCCACCATAGCCACTGAAGTCCTCTCACTTTATGTTTTTTTTTACCACACCTCACTAGGTTTAGGGATGAATGGTGTTCTCCATTGTAATTGATTTAGTCAAGTGATGATGTCCCTTCCTTGAGCATACAAGTAAAAAATAATTGAATGCTCTTGGTATTTGTTATAGTGATGGGCTCACTTTTGGTGCAGGAACTTGCCTCAAACTCCATCGGCACATGCTGGCCCCAATACAGGTTGTTGCCTTGAGCACCATCGACAACATTTGGCCCTTGGTTGGTGCAGGCAATCACATCTAACACCATCTGCAGATGCTAGCCCCTTGGTGTGAGATGTTACCTTAAACACCAAAGCTAGATGTTGGCACTTACCTCGACTATCATCGATATAAGTGGGCCCTTGTTGTGGGTTGTTGCCTTAAACACCTCTTTGGTAAATGCTGACACTTGGTGCAGCATGTGTACCATGAACCTCCCACCCAAGGTACTTGTCTGCCCCTTGATTACTATTGACACTAAATGATGCTCAGTGCATGGGTTATAAGCTCCAATCTCAAGCCAAACTCCATGCAAATTGACCCCATCTACCTAAGTCAGCCTACAAAACTCAAGTACTCAGCATAATTCTAGCTTGTCAAAGATTGTGTTACTATGTTAGGCCTTCTAGAAGTCTTCAAATATGATCCTCCTAGGACTGCGTTCAAATGGGTCCATACCTAGGTATGACCATGCACCCCCACCTAGGCCTAACTATGCACTCACACCTTAGTCATCAATGCTCGCACCTATTTCTAACTATGTGCCTATGCATCGCTCATCAATGCCCGCACATGGGCATGGCTTAATTTTGCCAAATTTGAACACTGTGTATAAGCCTTTGGAGTCTTGATCACTACTCGTACCACTGTTTTATACTAGTTCCTCGTGATCTAGGCCTCATATAGGCCTTAAGGCTTCCTATAGGCCTTAAGGCTTCCTATAGGCCTTAAGGCTTGGTCCCCCTGATTGTTGTACCTTATCTCACTAGAACTCAAACTGCTCTTTGACTTGGAGAGAACACTTGGGCTAGGACCAGCTTACAGATTATGACACATGCATATAACTTAACCACCATGGAGACAAGTTGGCCCTTGGTCTTGGTGCATGCTTCAACCATCAACAGCAAATGTTGCCCTTTTGTGCAGGTAGTTCCCTCAAACACCAGTGCAACATGCTGGGCTATGCACTATGCAAGGGTATCCTGTGCCCAGGCCATGCACCATGTGCACCACTACCAGGCAGTAGGTAGGGTCAAGCACTTCTTTGAATTTTTACTGTCCTAATGGCATTTTTATGGCTTGTAAATTCATATAGGCACTCACCAATGCCCACACTAAGGCCAAGCTCAATTTTGCCAAACATGAACACCATGCCTGAGCCTGCAGAGTCTTGATCACTACCCATACCATTGTTTTGGGTTGGTTCCCTATGACTTGTGCCTCCTATAGGCCTCAAGGCTTGGTCCCCCTAATTGTCGAAACCTATCTCACTAAAACTAGAACTGTTCCATGACTTAGAAAAAATCTCTAGGCCTAGACCAACTTACAGACCGTGACACATGCACATGCCTCAACCACCATTGGGACATGTTAGCCATTGGTCTCGGCACATGTTTTGATTGCCACTAGTACATGTTGGGTTACGCACTAGACGAGAGTATCTTGGACCCAAGCCATGCACCTTTCATACCATGATCAAGCAGTAGGTGGGTTCAAGCACATCTTCATATTTTTACCATGCCAATGCCATTTTTATGGCTTGTAAATTCACATAAGCACTCATTAGCAACCACATTCAAGCCTGGCTCAATTTTGCCAAACATGAACACTATGCCTAAGCCTCTAGAGTCTTGAACACTACCCATACCATTGTTCTACGCTAGTTCCTTATGACTTGGGCCTCATTAAGCCTCAAGGCCTGGTCCCCATGGCTATTAGACCCTATCCCATAAGAATAGGGACTGCTCCTCTACTCAAAGAGAACCCTTGGACCTAGACTACCTTGCAAACCATGACACATGCACATGCCTCAACCACTATCAACATCAAATGACCCTTGATGCATATGTCACAAATCACGTAAAAGTTTAAGACCAAAAGGGTTATGTGACAAGACTTACTTATGATGATATGGGCAATGAACTAGGAAGGATTAAAATAAAGGTCGTAAAGGCACTTACTTTACCCAAGTGTATGGGTCAAACTAAGGCCAGAGTGTAGGAGTGCACTCAAGGTAACTTACACAGTGATAGGGATGAAGGCTACTCATTGGAAGTTTTTAGAAAGCCCTAAGATGTGGCACAAAAAGGCCTAGAACTACCTGAGGATAGGCTAGGCTTATGGGCATGGAAACTTTTAGATCAACCTGGAGATAGGCCAAATGGGTGGGCATGAAAAGGTTAGAGAAGCTTGGAGGCAAGCGAGGTATGAGGGCACTGAAGGTTCCAGAAGGATTGGCACACGTACAGTGATGGGCATTATAGAGCCTAGATGAAGAAGCCTCTAGAAAGCTCTAGTTGCAAGTAGAGTGGCATTGAATAGAGAAGGCTTTGGAACCAACTAGGCATGAGCACTCAAGGGAAGTGCCTGAACTTTTTCAAACCAAAGGGCTTAACAGGGAAACTGAAACTAGCAAATCTTTAGAAAGGCCTTAGCCAACCTTATTAGAGCCTGACACCCTATAACTGTCTAGAAGGCCTTTAATGGACATACACTTGGATTCATTCTAACCACAAATGCCAAGGGGGCTCAAGTATAAATAGGCGAGTCTCCCCATGATTTGTACATAAGCCATAATCAAGTGACAACAAGAGAAGCAAAAGTATAAAGCATTAGGGACTTAAGCCTTAAGAGCCTTTGTAGATAACACATATGAACTGTGTTCTAAGAGTAAGTGTACATACCCCATCAAGTAAATAAACTACTCTTGCCTTAACCATTTCTTTCCTAGCCTTTTCCTAAACTCCTAGGAGGTTTGTTGAGTTTCAGCACAAGTGCATAGCATAAAGAGTCGGTTAAGGGTTGACTTAGGCATACGGACGATAGTTTATTACCTAAGGCCGCATAGTAGCTAGGCATGTAGATGGTAGTTTTCTGGGCTACGCACCATGCAAACCAAGATTGGATAGTAGGTAGGTTCAGGCACATCTTTATATTTTTACCATGCCAATGCCATTTTTATGGCTTGTAAATTCATATAATGGTCTCTTAAGCCTTCATGAGAAGTTTCATGGCAAGATAAACCATTTTCTATTTTCATGATTTTTAAAATTTTTTACGGTTTAAGATTTTTTGAAATTATTTTAAGAGTTTTGGCCCAAATTTTGGTATACATGATCTTTGTATTTTTGTTGGCATCTATAAAAAAATTCAGCTAAAAAATCAAAGTATGGAAGATTTTGTGGCCATTTGAAAAAAGCATCCTCATTAAACATTTGAATTGTTATTAGATGTGAACTTGTAAAAGCTCTTATGCTTATTGAGGGGGAGAGTTGTCAAGGTTCCTAAGGGGATAAGGGGCTAATATAAGGGCTGAGGGTAGCACCCATCACACATCATGCACTCACCCTCTAGCCCACCACCACTAATTATTAGAACCCTCAATGCCATCGATCAAGTTCTCTAATGATGCTTTAGTGATGGTGCTATAAGCAACAGAATGTAGTGCCAGCACATGCTTGAGCCCAACATTACAACGTGGCTCAAAATCAAACTTTGGCCAAGGCCTCAACCATCAATAGCACATGCTACTGCATGGTGCGGGCACGTGCCTTAACCATCACCAGCACAAGTTGGCCCTTGGTATGGGCACTTACCTTGATCACCATTAGCACAAGCTGGCCCTTGGTATGGGCATTTACTTTGATCACCATTGACACATGCTGGCCCTTGGTGTAGGTACATGCATTGATTTGCCCCTTGATGCAGGCACATACCTCAATTAGCATTGGCACAATCTAAACTTGGTACAAACATTACCTCGATCAGCATCAGCATAGGATGGCCTTTGGTGCGAGCAATTACCTCGAACACTATTGGCACATGCTGGGCCTTGGTACGAACACATGCCTTGACCACTATTGGCACCTATGGACCATTAGTGCAGGATATGCCTATTTGAAAAAGTGTTTCCATTTTAGACATTTTAATGTCTACTATTGAAATATTTGTAAAATCTCTCATGCTTTTTAGAGGGTGATTATTTGGGCCCCCTTTTCCTCCCCATATAGGCAAAAGGTATGGATGATGAGCTTGTCATTACATACATCCACAGCAACATCCTTGGAGCAAAATGCAAGCCATGTATGCCTTCTAGCTGTGTTGTTAAGTGACTAGTTGCTCTAGTGACCTACAACTGTCCATCGCCCTAATCAGTTGGCATGTATGAGAAAAAGGCTTAGCTATGCCAAGTTCATACCCATGCCTACAGCTGATGTTGCCCTAGACCCTAGACCAAGCCCCTAAATTGGGCAATGGCTATGATACAAGCAGAAGCGATGGTCACAAGCTTGGTCTGGCCAAGTCTTTTGGGTATTTGGCAACCTCGTGGTCCTTTTTCATCAACCATAAAAATGCCTTGGCCTAGCCAAGCCAATGCATATGTCATGGGTAGAGGGCTAAAGTTTAGCACTCGTGCAGCCTTAGGTTGGAAACTACCATCCATCTGCCTAAGTTAGCTTTTTTTTCCAACTTTATGCTGAACGTTTATGCTGTGCACTCTATTGGCTCTCTAGCAGCTTGAGAGAAAGCTAGGAATGAAAGTTAAAGCAATTGTATTTCTATTTATTTGACATTATGTATAATTACTCATTATCCTTACAATGACTCCTACGTCTATCCCTAAGTCTCTATGTATGGCTAAGTTTAAGACTTAGTTCTTTTAACTTCTCTCTTGTTGTTGCTAACTTCTTACAAATGAGAGGAAAGACTTTTATTTATACTTAAGTTTCCCTAGCACATATAGCTTTTATTGATCCAAGTGTGTGGCCATCATATGCCTTTAGTCCATTGCATAGTCCTTAGACACTTCCTAGGTTGGCTAAGGCCTTTGCAAAATCTAGCTGGTTCTAGGCTCTCTATTGAGCCTCATGTTTGGAAATGTCTGGGCACACTAGTTGAGTGCCCATGCCTAGTGGGTTCTAGAACATTCCCCATTTAATCACTGTTTTACTTAGAGCTAAGGCTTTTCAAAGCTTCTTCATCTGGTAACTATAGTACCTATTGCTATTCCTACACATGGCCCTTCTAGAACCTTTAATGGCCATGCACATAGCCTATCTTTAAGCTTCTCTAGACTCTTCTGCACTTGTGTGCCTAGCCTGTCTCTAGGCTAATCTAGAGCCTTTTGTGCCTACCTTCTCATGCCACTCTTTTGGGGCATTCTAGAACTTTCCAATGAGTAGTCCCCATTCTCGGTACTAGGTTGCTCACCTTACCATACTATTACACCTTAGCGTAGGCCCTAGCTTACTCATTGAGCCTAGTATGTGCCCTTAAGACCTTGGTCTCAATCCTTCTAGGTCTTTCACCTACACCTACACTAACTTGAAAAAGTTGAGTCTATCAACTGACTTGGCTTACAACTTTGTATGCAGACCATGACATTTTCTCGAACTTGTCAGATCGATGTCCCACTCTTGTCTTAATGGTTTTTGGAACACAATGGTTCTTGGTACATGATGGTTCTTAGTACAACATCATAGTCATCCCTTATTCTGGTCATAATCCCAATATGGTTTTTATGAAACCAATGCGTGTCAAATTAAGTAGTGCCATAGTTGGTGACGTGCCATTACCTTCTCTTCATGCTCAATTGGCCCTTTGGGGCATGCACCACTTGCATCACATAGGCTTATGTGATCCTAGCTTGTTGAACCATGCAATGCCTCTATGCCTAACGTGCCATTACCCTTTTCTCTATACCATGAGGTCCTTACCATCTTCTTGCACTCAATAGGCCTTTTTAGGTGTACAGTGCACAAGTGTAGGGTGTCCATGCTCATGTCTAGGCCATTACCCTTTCTTTAACAAACCATCCATCTATAGGGCCGGTGTCACCTATGCCTCCACCTTAATAAGGCAACATCAGTAAGATACATCAAAGCAGTGCTTACCTTAGTAGCATTGTCCTATATACTCGTGGCCTAGAAGTACTACTCCATCCCCCATAGATAATTATCTACTTTCTTGGCTATCTTAGTCCCCTTGAACTTTTTGGGCTTAGGAATATCCACACAAGTCTTAGACACTCCAATAATCATGCCATTCCCAATAGCTGTCTTGCAAGCAACAAGCTCCCCCTTGAGCTCCTCCATCTTCTTATGCATGGTCTCCACCTAGGCCTCTAAGGCTTCATTCTTTTGGGTGATCATGTCAATGGCCTTATTCAAAGCCACTTGCAACTTGCTTTTGAGCTCTTCCTCCATGGAGTCCAATGCTTCGATATGAGTCTCAACCTCGTCAAGCTTCTCCTTCGCAACGCCCACTGTCACCTCCACCTTAGACAGCCTCCTACCCATGGTAGACTAAATGTCCCTAGAACTAACTTTCTTCCCCCTTCCATAGCCTTACTCCTAGGCCTTTGGTTATTGGCTAGCAACATTACTCCGGGATGCCATTTCTGCAAATGCCTTGAGTATGATCTAAACATCACCGAACAGAACCTACACAGAACCTACTCTAATACCAACTATCATAGGCTTAGACCTTTAAATCAAAATCCATGCAGCCTTAGACTAGGAATGAGCTCCTTATGTCTAAGTCAGCCTATGAACCAAGCATGCGGGCACTAGACCAACTAGAAAGGCAAAATATGCAAGTTTGAGAAAATAAGAGAATATTGGAATGTATTGTATATTACTATAGACAAAATGTGTCTGATGATGTACAACTAAGGGTAGGGTGACCTCTATTGATAGTTGAGGCCCTAATACTAATTATGGTTGCTTCCTAAAATCAAAAGATTATATGATTCCAAGAATTAAAGGATTTACACATTAATACATAGATTAAACCCTGATTCTAGGGACCCCCTCCTGATTCTTAGGGTTGACCAGATCCTCCCACTGAATGCTACCAATCATGGATACCTCTAGAAGATTCTGGATCTACCAATCTCCCCTAGGTCCACCTAGGTACGGTACAGGCATGTTGCAAGCTTGGTCCTGGCTGGGCGGTCTGGATATTTCTCCCATGTTTATTGCGCCAACCCCTACAACTATCCCTAATGCTTGAGCCTATTAATATTTAAACAATTAATAAGTAAAAGATTTAAAAAATAGATCTGTTTATCGAATAAGTTTAAACAGTTATGATTATTTTAACAATTATTTATTTTAAATTGTTATGACTTTTACTTTTCTCATATAACAATTGTTTTTTGTTCATACAAGCTTATTCAGATTAAAATAATATTAATTTATTAATATTTCGACAATTAATAAGAAAATTTTTTTTAAATAAATATGTTTACCAAACAAGTTCAAATAGTCACAACTATTTGAGTAATTATTTATTTCAAATCGTTATGACCTTTTGTTTTGCCATAAAACAATTGTATCAATTCATATAAATTTATTCAAAATAAAATAATACTAATTTATTAATATTCCCAAAATTAATGAGTAAGAGACTTAAAAAATGAAATATATTTACCGTACAAGTTCAAATAGTTATAACTAATTGAACAATTATCTATTTCAAATCATTATGACCTTTTGTTTTGTCATAAAACAATTGTTTTTGTTCACTCAAGCTTATTTCAAATAAAATAATATAAATTTACTAATATTTCAAAAATTACTAAGTAGAAATTTAAAAAATAAATTTATTTTCTGAACACATTCAAATAGTTATAACTATTTGAACAATTATCTATTTCAAATAGCTATGACATTTTGTTTTGTCATAAACCAATTGTTTCTGTTTATATAAACTTATTTGAAATAAAATAATACTAATTTACTAATATTCCAAAAATTAATAAATAAAAGATTTAAAAAATAAATTTATTTATCGAGCAAGCTCAAATAGTTATGACTATTTGACAAAACAAAAGTCATAACGATTTGAATTATATAATTGTTCAAATAGTCATAACTATTTAAACTTATTTGGCAAACAAATTCATTTTTTAAATCATTTACTTATTAGTTGTCAAAATATTAATAAATTTGTATTATTTTAATTGAAACAAGCTTTTATGAATACAAAAAAAATATTTATAACAAAACAAAAGGTTATAGCGATTTGAAATAGGTAACTGTTGAAATAGTCATAACTATTTGAACTTATTTGATAAATAGATTTAGTTTTTAAATCTCTTACTTATTAATTTTTAAAATATTAATAAATTAAAATTATGTTATTCCTAATCAGTTGTATGAACAAAACAATTGTTTTGTGACAAAACAAAAGGTCATAATGATTTGAAATAGATAATTGTTCAAACAATTATAACTATTTGTACCGATCATGCCAATAGATTCATTTTTTAAATTCATTATTTATTAATTTTTAGAATATTAATAAATTAGCATTACTTTATTCCAAATAGGATTATATCAATAGAAAATTTGTTTTATGACAAAACAAATGGTCATAACAGTTTGAAATAAATAATTGTTCAAATTGTTATAACTAATTGAACTAGTTTTATACAGATTTATTTTTTAAATCTCATATTAATTATCAAAATATTAATAAATTCATATTATTTTATTATAAATAAACTTATATGAATAAAAACATTTGTTTTATGGCAAAACAAAAGGTTTAACGATTTGAAATAGAGAATTGTTCACATAGCCATTAAATCTCTTAGTTATTAATTTTCATAATATTATTAGATTAGATTACTTTATTTTGAATAAGCTTGTATGAACATAAATAATTATTTTTTGATGAAACAAAAGATTATAACTATTTGAAATATATAATTGTTTAAATAGTCATAATTATTTGAATTGGTTCAATAAGCATATTTATTTTTTAAATCTCATACATATAAAGTTTTGAAATATTAATAAATTAGTATTATTTTATTCTAAATTGGCTTGTATGATGAAGAACAATTGTTTTATGACAAAACAAAAGTTCATAATGGTTTGAAATAAATAATTGTTCAAATGTGTTAGCTTTATCGGTGAGATGATGACCAAGAGGGAGTGAATTGGATTTCTCCAAATTCTTCTCAAATAATGATTTTAATTTAGTTGAATGAAAATTAAAACAATAAGCACTTTTGATGAAAATATAATGCAAACAATAACAATTAATGAACCTAAAATCAAATATAAGCAACAATAAATTGTAAAAAAATATGGATAGAGAAATCAAACACAATGATTTATAGAGGTTCAGTCCTTCTCCACAAGGCACCTACGTCCTCTCTTCTTGGTTGTCCACACCAAGGCTTCACTCCACTATTCTTGAATTGAAAATACAACTTATCTTTTTCTTTCTAAGGCTTAAGATAGAAACCTCTACCCTTTGTAGTATTTTACCCAATCTCACTACAAAGCTCTCAAGAGGATACCTCACCTCTTATTCTCTTCCACCCTTGTATATCAAAGGTAATTTTGCAAACAATAGAACAACTTCTCTAAGGCTAAGTGTTTGCTAAGTTTAAGTACAAAAAAATGATGAATGAACAATAATTAAAAATTGGATATAATAAATACAAAGATATGGACTTTGAAGCTCTAAAAACTCTTGATTTTTTTTATAGAATGAAAATATAGCTTGTTGGCTCTTGCTCTCTTGATTTATCAATCCTTTTGGTGCATTAGAGTGCCCAATTTATAGAGAAATTAAAGAAATAGCCATTGGGGAAGCTTGGGAAGTGAAAGTAGCCATTGAATGCATGAAAAAAATAGCCGTTAGTGTGATTTCGCCCAGACCCAATTGATCCCTTCCTTGAGGGGATCGATTGGTTCAAGTTTTATGCCATTTCATGCTTAAACAACACGACCCGATCAATCCCTTCCATGAGGGGATCGATCCTGTCAATGGCTGGGTGGTTATCTCCTGTTTTGCACTCTACTCACTAATTTGATCATATCTTAAGTTATATAAATCCAAATCACAAAACGTTTGAAGATTTAGAAACTATACTTAAAGGGTTTTCTATCCATATAAAATCCATCACCTAATTCATTGAGTACGAATTATAGTGAATTTTAAAGTTTACCCCTTATGCAGTTTTTTTGACAACTGCAAAGTGTCTAGTAAAAATTCAAAATCTTTTCTTAGAAAATTTGGATTTTGATTTTGTTTGATCCATTAAAAACTAGATTCAAAGAGCTTTCCAACCATATAAAATTCAAATATTAAAACTTTATGAATTAATACAAAAAAATAAAATAAATTCAATGTTCGAAAACTTGGTTCTTGTAAAACAACTTTCTTAAGTTAATCTTTTTCTCAAAACCAATATAATCAAAATTGTATTAAGTCCAAAATAAATAAATTCACTTTAAAACAACAATTGGACTTTCATTTAACTCAAATAAATAATCTTTAAAGATAGATTTGGTTTGAGAAATATGAAACAAAGAAAGGTTTGTTTAAACTTTGAAAATTATATTATTTATTTAGTACCAAAATATAAAACTTAAGAATATGTACTAAATAAATCTTTTTCAAAATTTTGATCAAGTTTATTTATCTTTAATATTTTATCATTTCAAAATAAGGATCAATTCAATGCTAACAAAATGGCTATAATTATTTAAATTGATTTAATAAACTGATTTATTTTTTAAATCTCTAACTTTTTAATTTTTGAAATATTAATAAAGTAATATTATTTTATGTTGGATAAGCTATTATGAACTAAAACAATTGTTTTATGATAAAACCAATGTTCAATAAAAAGATCTTTTATAAAATTTCTTGCTTATTAATTTTTTGAATGTTAATAAAATAGTATTATTTTATTTCAAATAAGTATATATGAACTAAAACAATTATTTTATGACTAAATAAAAGGTCATAACGATTTGAAAAAGAAAATTGTTGAAATAATCTTAAGTATTTAAACTAGTTTTGCAAACATATTTATTTTTAAAATCTCTTGGTTAATAATTTTTAAAATATTATTATTTTAGCAATATTTAACTCCAAATATGCTTATATAAATAGAAACAATTTTTTTATGACAAAAAAAAAATCATAATGATTTGAGATAAATAATTGTTTAAATAGTCATAACTATTTGAATTGGTTCAATAAGCAGATTTAATTTTTAAATCTCTTATTAATTTTTGAAATATCAATAAATTAGTATTATTTTATTTTGAATAATTTTGTATGAATAAAAATAATTTGTAAACAAAATGTCATAACGATTTGAAATAGATAATAGTTCCAATGGACATGATTATTTGAACTTATTTAATAAATAGATTTTTTTTAAAATTTTCAACTTATTAATTTTTAGAATATTAATAAATTAGTATTATTTTTTTCAAATAAACTTGTATGAATAGAAACATATGCTTTATGACAAACAAGAGATCATAACAATTTGAAATAAATAATTTTTTAAATAGTCATAACTAGGGGTGTAAACGAGCCGAGCCGAGCCGAGCCGAATAGTGAGAAGCTCGAGCTCGACTCACAATTCGGGGCTTGATACACAGCTCGAGCTCGATCGAGTTTTATTTTTCAAGCTTGAGCTCGATTCGTGATCGAATTCGAGCTACTCAAGCTCGCTCGATTAAGCTCGATTAATATGTAAAAATAAGCTTGATTTGTATACTCGACAAGAGTTCGATTATTCATGCTCAAATTCGAACTCGAACTCGGACTCGAAATATTTTATTAATTAAAATAATAAAAATATATTTAAATATAAAAGCTCGATTAGGCTCGCGAGCTACTTGAGTGAGATATAAGAATACTCGAATTCGGCTCGATCGATAAGTCGAGCTACTCGAGCTCAAGCTCGACTCGACAATAATCGAACCGAATTCGAGTTTTTTTCGAATCGAATCCGAGTAGCTTGCGGTACTAATGTATCATTTACACCCCTAGTCATAACTATTTTAACTTGCTAGGCAAATAGATTTATTTTTTTAATTTTTTACTTATTAATTTTTGAAATTTTAATAAATTAGTATTATTTTATTTCGAATAAGATTTTATGAATAGAAACAATTAGTTTATGATAAAAAAAAAGGTAATAACGATTTGAAATAGATAAAATCATTATAACCTTTTTGTTTTGTCATAAAACAATTATTTATGTTCAAAGAAGCTTATTCAAAATAAAATAATACTAATCTAATAATATTATGAAAATTAATAACTAAGAGATTTAAAAAATAAATTTGTTTGCTGAACCAATTTAAATAATTAAGGCTATATGAATAATTTTCTATTTCAAATCATTATTACTTTTTGTTGTCGTAAAACAAATATTAAGTTTGTTCGAAATAAAATAATATTAATTTATTAATATTTTGAAAATTAATAAGAGATTTAAAAAATATATGTTTACCAAACTAGTTCAATTAGTTATAACAATTTGAACAATTATTTATCTCAAATCTTTATGACCATTTGTTTTGTCATAAAACAATTGTTTCTATTGATACAGAATTATTCAAAATAAAAGCAATGCTAATTTATTAATATTCTAACAATTAATAAGTAACAGATTTAAAAAAATGAATCCATTGGTTTGACCCATACAAATAGTTATATTAGTTTGAAAAATTATCTATTTCAAGTTGTAATGACCTTTATTTTGTCAGAAAATAATTATTTCTGTTTGTACAAGTTGAATCTTCAAAATATTAATAGATTAGTATTATTTTATTCTAAATAATTTTGCATGAATAGAAACAATTGTTTTATGACAAAATAAGAGGTCATAACTATTTGAACTTGTTCGACAAATGTATTAATTTTTAAATCTCCTACCTATTAATTTTCAAAATATTTATAAATCAGTATTATTTTATTTTGAATAAACTTATATGAATAGAAACAATTATTTTATAACAAAACAAAATATAATAACTATTTGAAATAAATAATTGTTCAAACAGTGATAACTATTTGAACTTGCTCAGTAAATAGATTTATTTTTTAAATCTTTTACTTATTTATTTTTGGAATATTAATAAATTAGTATTATTTTATTTCAAATATGCTTGTATGAATAGAAACAATTGGATTATGACAAAACAAAAGGTCATAACTATTTGAAATAGATAATTATTCAAATTATCATAACTATTTGAATGTGTTCAAAAAATAGATTTCTTTTTTAAATTTTACTTATTAATATCTAGAATATTAATAAATTTATATTATTTTATTCAGACTAAGCTTTTATGAATAGAAACAATTATTTTATGATAAAAACAAAATGACATAACAATTTGAAATAGATAATTGTTCAAATAGTCATAACTATTTGAACTTGATTGGAAAATAAAATCATTTTTTAAATCTCTTACTCATTAATTTTTAGAATATTAATAAATTAGTATTATTTTATTTTTAATAAGCCTATATAAACTGATACAATTGTTTTATTATGAAACAAAAGGTCACAATGATTTGAAATGGATAATTATTCAAATAGTTACGGATATTTGAACTTGTTTGATAAACATATTTATTTTTAAAATCTTTTGCTTATTAATTGTCAAAATATTAATAAATTAATATTATTTTAATTCAAATAAGCTTGTATAAACAAAAACAATTGTTTTATGACAAAACAAAAAGTCATAAGAATTTGAAATAAATAATTGTTCAAATAGTCATAGCTAGTTGAACTTATTCAATAAATAGATTTATTTTTTAAATCTTTTATTTATTAGTCATCTGAATATTAATAAATTTGTATTATTTTAATTGAAATAGGCTTGTATGAATAGAAAAAATAATTTAATGACAAAACAAAAGGTTATAGCGATTTGAAATAGGGAATTATTCAAACAGTCATAACTATTACAACTTATTTGATAAACAGATTCAATTTTTAACTCACTTATTTGTTAATTTTTTTAATATTAATAAATTAGAGTTATGTTATTCCGAATAAGCTTATACAAAAGAAACAATTGTTTTATGACAAAATAAAAGTTCATAATAATTTGAAATAAATAATGTTTCAAATAGTCATAACAATTTGTATTGGTCAAGCCAACAGATTCAGTTTTTAAATCTTTTACTTATTAATTTTTAGAATATTAATAAATTAGCATCACTTTATTCGAAATAAGATTGTTTCAATAGAAACAATTATTTTACGACAAAACAAATTGTCATAACGATCTGAAATGGAGAATTATTCAAATACCCTTAACTACTTGAACTGGTTCAACAATATTTTATTTTGAATAAGCTGGTATGAACATCAATAATTGTTTTATGACAAAACAAAAGGTTATAATGATTTGAAATATTTAATTGTTTAAATAATTATAACTATTTAAATTGGTTCAATAAATAGATAATCTCCTACTTAGTAATTTTTGAAATATTAATGAATTAGTATTATTTTATTCCAAATAGGCTTGTTTGATGAAAAACAATTGTTTGATGACAAAACAAAAGTTCATAATGATTTGAATTAGATAATTGTTCAAACAGCCATAACTATTTGAGTTGATTCGATAAACTAATTTATTTTTTAAATCTCCAACTTTTCAATTTTTTAAATATTAATAAAGTATTATTATTTAATTTTGGATAAGCTTTTATGAATTGAATAATTGTTTTATGATAAGCAAAAGGCCATAACAATTTTAAACAGATAATTGTTCAAATAGTCATAACTATTTGAACTTGTTTTACAGTAGATTTTTTTTTTAATTCCTTGCTTATTAATTTTTTGGTTGTTAATAAAATAGTATTATTTTTTTTTTGAATAAGCATATATGAACTGAAATAATTATTTTATAACTAAACAAAAATCAAAACAATTTGAAATAGATAATTATTGTAATAGTCTTAACTATTTAAACTAGTTTGTCAAACACATTTATTTTTAAATCTCTTACTTATTAATTTTTAGAATATTATTAGTTTAGCAATATTTACTCCAAATAAGTTTGTATGAATAGAAATAATTGTTTCATGATAAAACAAAGCTCATACCAATTTGAGATAGATAATTGTTATAATAATTATAACTATTTGAACCGGTCCAGTAAATAGATTTAGTTTTTAAGCTTATTAATTTTTGAAATATTAATAAATTAGTATTATTTTATTCTAAATAATTTTGAATGAATAGAAACAATTGTTTTATGACAAAACAAAATGTCATAATGATTTAAAATTGGTAATAGTTCAAATGGACATGATTATTTGAACTTGTTTGGTAAACAGATTTATTTTTTAAACTTCCAACTAATTTTTTGAATATTAATAAATTAGTATTATTTTATTTCGAATAAACTTGTACGAATAGAAATAATTGTTTTATGACAAAACAAAAGATCATAACAATTTGAAATAAATAATTATTTAAATAGTCATAACTATTTGAAATAAATAATTATTTAAATAGTCATAACTATTCGGACTCACTCGGTAAATAGATTTATTTTTTAAATCTTTTACTTATTAATTTTTGAAAATTTAATAAATTAATATTATTTTATTTTGAGTAAGCTTTTATGAACAAAAATAATTGGTTTATGACAAACTAAAAGGTCATAACGATTTGAAATAAATAATTGTTCAATAGTCAAAACTATTTGAACGTGTTCAGCAAATAGATTTATTTTTAAATTTTTGCTTATTAATTGTTGGATTATTAGTCAGTTTATATTATTTTATTTGGAATAAGCTTGTATGAATAGGAACAATTGTTTTATAACAAAACAAAATGTCATAATGATTTGAAATAGATAATTGTTCAAACAGCTATAATTATTTGCATTGGTCAGGCCAACAAATACATTTCCTAAATCCTTTACTTATTAATTTTCAAAATATTAATAAATTAGCATTACTTTATTCCGAATAAGACTATATGAACAAAAACAATTGTTTTATGACAAAACAAATGGTCATAATGATTTGAAATAAATAATTGTTCAAACAGTTATAACAAATTGAACTGGTTTGATAAACAAATTTATTTTTTAAATCTCTTATTAATTTTTAAAATATTATAAATTAATATTATTTGACTCCAAACAAACTTATATGAACACAAACATTTGTTTTATGACAAAACAAAAGGTAATAATGATTTGAAATAGATAATTGTTCAAATAATCATAATTATTTTTTAAATCACTTACTTAATAATTTTTGAAATATTAGTAAATTTGTTTTGTTTTATTCCAAATATGTTAGTAAGCACTGAAAATTTGTTTTACGACAAACTAAAAGGCCATAACAATTTGCAATAGATAATTGTTCATACATCCTTAACTATTTGAAATGGTTTGGCAAAAAAATTTATTTTTTAAATCTCTTCGTTATTAATTGTCAGAATCTTATTAGATTAGTATTATTTTATTTCAAATAAGCTTGTATGAAAAAAAATAATTATTTTATAACAAAACAAAAGGTTATAATGATTTGAAATATATAATTGTTCAAATAGTTATAATTATTTGAAATTGGTTCAGTAAATTAAATTTTTTTTAAATCTCTAACTTTTAAAATTTTGAAAAATTAAAATATTAGTTTTATTTTATTACGAATAAACTTGGATGAGATGAAATAATTTCTTTATGACAAAACAAAATGTAATAACAATTTAAAATGGATAATTCTTCATATAGTTTTAATTGTTTTAATTGGTTCGACAAACTGATTTATTTTTTAAATCTCTTAGTTATGATTTTTAGAATATTTTTAATTTTGTATTACTTTATTTCGAATAAACTTATATGAAGGAAAATAATTATTTTATGACAAAACAAAAGATTATAACAATTTGAAATAGATAATTGTTCAAATAATCATAACTATTTGAACTGGTTTAGTAAACAGATTTATTTTTTGAATCTCATACTAATTCTTGAAATATTAATAAATTAGTATTATTTTATATAAAATAAGCTTGTTTGTTCAAAACAATTGTTTTATGACAAAACAAAAGGAAATAATGATTTTATTTAAAATAAGCTTGTATGTTGAAAAACAATTGTTTTATGACAAAACGAAAGATAATAACGATTTGAAATAGATAATTATTCAAATAGTTATAATTATTTGAAGTGATTCGACAAATTGTTTTATTTTTTAAATCTTTTACTTATTGATCTTTAAAATATTAGTAAAGTAATATTATTTTATTTTGGATAAATTTTTATGAACTGAAACAATTATTTTATGATAAAACAAAAGTTCATAATGATTTTAAATAGATAATTGTTCAAATAGTCATAACTATTTGAACCTGTTCGGTAAATCAATTTACTTTTTCAAATCTCTTGCATATTAATTTTTCAAAAGTTAATAAATTAGTATTATTTTCTTCCAAATAAGCTTGTTTGAATTGAAACAATTATTTTATGACTAAACAAAAGGTTAGAACGATTTGAAATAGATAATTATTCTAATAGTGTTAACTATTTGAACTGATTTGGTAAACATATTTATTTTTTAAATCTCTTACTTATTAATTTTCAAAATAATATTAAATTAGTATTATTTTTATCTGAATCAGAAACAATTATTTTATGACAAAACAAAGATCATAATCATGTGAGATTGATATTTATTTAAATAGTCATAGCTATTTGAATTGGTTCAAAAAATAGCTTTAGTTTTTAAATCTCTTGCTTCATAATTTTTGAAATATTAATAAAGTACTATTATTTTATTTCAAATAAGTTTTTATGAGCTGAAACAATTATTTTATGATAAAACAAAAAGTCATAGTGATTTTAAATAGATAATTGTCTAAATAGTTATATTTATTTGAACTTGTTCAGTAAACAGATTTAATTTTTAAAATTTTTTGCTTATTAATTTTTTGGAAGTTAATAAGTTAGTATTATTTTATTCCAAATAAGCTTGTATGAACTGAAATAATTTTTTTATGACTAAATGAAAGATCAAAATGATTTGAAATTGATAATTATTCTTATAGTCCTAACTATTTGAACTAGTTTGACAAACATATTTAATTCTAAATCTCTTACTTATTAATTTTTGGAATATTATTAAATTAATATTATTTTAATCAAATATGCTTGTATGAAAAGAAACAATTGTTTTATGAAAAATAAAGATCATAATGATTTGAGATAGATAATTGTTCAAATAGTCATAACTATTTGAAATTGCTTGGTAAACAGATTTATTTTTTCAAATTTCTTGCTTATGAATTTTTCAAAAGTTAATAAATTAGTATTATTTTCTTCCAAATTAGCTTGTATGAATTGAAACAATTATGTTATAACTAAATAAAAGTTAGAACAAGTTGAAATAGATAATTATTCTAATAGCCTTAACTATTCAAACTAATTCAGTAAACACAATTATTTTTTAAATCTTTTATTGATTTTTGAAATATTATTAAATTAGTATTATTTTTATCCAAATCAGCTCATATGATCAAAAATAATTACTTTATGACAAAACAATTATCATAACGATTTAAGATTGATATTTGTATAAATAGTCATAACTATTTGAACTGATTAAAAAATAGCTTTAGTTTTTAAATTTCTTAATAATTTTTGAAATATTAATAAAATAGTATTATTTTATTTCAAGTAAGTTTTTATGAACTGAAACAATTGTTTTATTACAAAACAAAAGGCTTTAATAATTTTAAATAGATAATTGTTCAAATAGTCTTTTCTATTTGAACTTATTTAGTAAACATTTATTTTTTAAAATTTCTTGGTTACTAATTTTTTGAAAGTTAATAAATTAGGAATATTTTATTCTGAATAAACTTATATAAACTAAAATAATTGTTTTATGACTAAATAAAAGTTCAAAACGATTTGAAATAGATAATTATTCTAATAGTCCTAACTATTTGAATTAGTTTAGCAAATGTATTTATTTTTTAAATCTCTTACTTATTAAGTTTTGGAATATTATTAAATCAGCATTATTTTAATCCGAAATGCTTGTATGAAAAGAAACAATTGTTCTATGACAAAATAAAGTTCACAACAATTTAAGATAGATAATTGTTCAAATAATCATAACTATTTGAGCTGGTTAGATAAACAGATTTAGTTTTTAAATCTCTTATAAATTTTCAAAATATTAATAAATCAATATTATTTTATTTTCAATAATTCTGTATGAACATAAACAACTTTTTTATGACAAAACAAAAGGTCATAACAATTTGAAATAGCTAATTGTTTAAGTGGACATGACTATGTCAACTTGCTCGATAAACAGATTTATTTTTTAAATCTCCTACCTATTAAATTGCAGAATATGTATGAATAGAAATACTTTTTCTACGACAAAACAAAATTTCATAACAATTTGAAATAGATAACTGTTCAAGTGCATGTGACTATTTGAACTTGTTTGATAAACAAATTTATTTTTTAAAATCTCCTACCTATTAAATTGCAAAATATTAATAAATTAGTATAATTTTATTTAGAATAAACTTGTTTGAATAGAAATAATTGTTTTATGATAAAACAAAAGAGCATAACTATTTGAAAAAAAATAATTGTTCAAATAGTCATAACTATTTTAACTTGCTTAGTAAACATATTTATTTTTTAAATGTTTAACTTATTAATTTTTGGAATATTAATAAATTAGTATTATTTTATTTTGAATAAGCTTGTATGAATAGAAACAATTGGTTTATGACAAAACAAAAGGTCATAACTATTTGAAATAGATAATTGTTCAAATAGATAAATAGTCATAATTATTTGAATAGGTTCAAAAATAGATTTATTTTTTTTATTTTGACTTATTAATTTTTGGAATATTGACATTTAATTATTTTATTCGGAATAAGCTTGTATGAATAGAAACAATTGCTTTATGACAAAATAAAAGGTCATAATAATTTGAAATATATAATTGTTCAAATAATCATAACTAATTGAACTTGTTCAGTAAGTAGATTCATTTTCTTAAATCTCTTACTCGTTAAATTTTAGAATATTAATAAATTAGTTTTATTTTATTTATAATAAGCCTATACAAACTGATACAATTGTTTCATAATGAAACAAAAGGTCATAACGATTTGAAGTAGATAATTATTTAAATAGTTATGACTATTTGAACTTGTTCGATAAATAAATTTATTTTAAAATCTTTTACTTATTAATTGGCAAAATATTAATAAATTCATATTATTTTAATCCAAATAAGTTTGTGTGAAGAAAAACAATTGTTTTATGATAAAACAAAAGGTTATAACAATTTGAAATAAATAATTTTTCAAATAGTCATAACTATTTGAAATTATTAGGTAAAAAGATTTATTTTTTAAATATTTTACTTATTAATTTTATTTGAAATAAGCTTGCATGAATAGAAAATTTTTGTTTTATGACAAAATAAAAAGGTAATAGCAATTTGAAATAGATAATTGTTCAAATAGTCATAACTATTTGAACTTGTTCGGTAAATAGATTAATTTTTTAAATCTCTTACTTATTAATTTTTGAAATACTAATAAATTAGAATTATATTATTTCGAATATGCTTGTACAAACAGAAACAATTATTTTTGTGATAGAACAAAAGGTCATAATGATTTAAAATAGATAATTGTTCAAACAATCATAACTACATACACTGATTAGGCCAATAGATTTGTTTTTTAAATCCGTTACTTAGTAACTTTTAGAATATTCATAAATTAGCATTATTTTATCCCGAATAAGACCATATGCATAGAAACAATTATTTTATGACAAAACAAATGGTCATAATGATTTGAAATAAATAATTGTTCAAATAGTTATAACTAATTGAACTGGTTTAGTAATAGATTTTATTTTTAAATATTTTACTTTTTAATTTTCAAAATATTAATAAATTAATCTTGTTTTATTTCAAACAAACTTATATGAAAAAAAAAACATTTGTTTTATGAATGAACAAAAACATTTGTTTTATGTCATAATGATTTGAAATAAATAATTGTTTAAATAGATATAATTATTTGAACTAGCTTGGCAAATAAAATTATTTTTTAAATCTCTTACTTATTAATTTTTGAAATATTAATAAATTTATTTTATTTTATTCTGAATAAGTTACTAAGAACTGAAAAATTGTTCTACGGCAAAACAAAAGGTCATAACAATTTGAAATAAAGAATTGTTCATATAACCTTAACTATTTGAACTAGTTTGGCAGACAAATTTATTTTTTAAATCTCTTAGTTATTAATTTTTAGAATATTATTACATTAATATTATTTTATTTTGAATAAACTTGTGTGAATAGAAATAATTGTTTTATGACATAACAAAAGGTTATAATAATTTTAAAATATAATTGTTCAAATAGTCATAACTATTTGAAATGGTTTGGTAAATAGATTTATTTTTTAAATCTTTTACATATTAATTTTTGAAATATTAGTAAATTAGTATTATTTTATTTCAAATAAGCTTGAATGATCAAAAACATTTGTTATATGACCAAACAAAAGGTAATAATGATTTGAAATAGATAATTGTTAAAATGGCCCTAATTATTTGAAATGATTCGGTAAACAGATTCATTTTTTAAATCACATACTTATTAATTTTTGAAATATTAATAAATTTGTATTATTTTATTTCAAATAAGCTTATATGAACTGAAACGATTGTTTTATGGCAAAACAAAAGGTCAAAATGATTTGAAATAGATAATTGTTCATATAATCTTAAATGTTTGAACTACTTCAGCAAACAGATTTATTTATTTAAATCTCTTAGTTATTAATTTTTAAAATATTATTAAATTAATATTATTTTATTTCGAATAAGCATATGTGAATTGAAAAATTATTTTATAGTAGAACAAAAGATTATGATGATTTGAAATAGGTAATTATTCAAATAGGAAATGGTTTGGTAAACAGATTTATTTTTTAAATCTCCTACTTATTAATTTTTGAAATATTAATAAATTAGTATTATTTTATTTCAAATAGGTTTGTATGATGAAAAACAATTGTTTTATGACAAAACAAAAGTTCATAATGATTTGAAATACATAATTGTTGAAATGACCAGAATTATTTGAACTGATTCGGTAAACAAATTCACTTTTTAAATAACTTACTTATTGATTTTAGGAATATTATAAATTATTATTATTATTATTATTATTATTTTATTTCAAATAAGCTTGTAAGAACTGAAACAATTGTTTTATGACAAAACAAAAGGTCATTACGATTTGAAATAGATAATTGTTCAAATGACCAAAATTATTTTAACTGATTTAGTAAACAAATTTATTTTTTAAATCTCTTATTAATTTTAGAAATATTAATAGATTAGTATTATTTTATTCCATATAAGCTTGTATTAACTAAACAATTGTTTTATGACAAAACAAAAGGTCATAATGATTTTAAATAAGTAATTGTTCAAATAGTCATAACTAATTGAGCTTATTTGGTAAACATATTTTATTTTTTCAAAATCTCTTGCTTATTAATTTTTCAAATGTTAATATATTAGGATTATTTTATTTCGAATAAGCTTGTATAATATGAAACAAATATTTTATGATTAAAACAAGGTCAAATGATTTGAAATAGATAATTATTCTAATAGTCTTAACTATTCGAAAACACATTTATTTTTTAAATCTCTTATTAATTTTTGAAATATTAATAAATTAGTATTATTCTATTTCAAATAAGCTTGTCTGATAAAAAACAATTGGTTTATAACAAAATAAAAGATTAGAATGATTTGAAATAGATAATTGTTCAAATGGCGATAATTATTTTTACTAATTCGGTAAGCAAATTTATTTTTTAAATCTCTTATTAATTATAGAAATATTAATAAATTAATATTATTTTATCTGCTTAAGCATGTATTAGCTGAAACAATTATTTTATGACAAAAAAAAGGTGATAACAATTTTAAATAGATAATTGTTCAAATAATAATGATTATTTGAACTTATTCAATAAATAGATTTATTTTTTTAAATCTCTTTCTTATTAAGTTTTAAATTTTAATAAATTAGTATTAATTTATTCCAAATAAACTTGTATGAACTAAAACAATTATTTTATGACTAAACAAAAGGTCAAAACGATTTGAAATAGATAATTATTCTAATAGTCTTAACCAATGAACTGGTTTGGTAAATAAATATATTTTTTAAATCTCTTACTTATTAATTTTTGAAATATTATGAAATTTATATTATTTTAAACCAAATAAGCTTGTACAAAAAAATTTTTGTTTTATGATAAAACAAAAGGTCATAAAGATTTGAAATTGATAATCGTTCATATAGTCTTAATTATTTGAACTGGTTCAGTAATTAGATTAATTTTTTAATTTTCTTGGTTATTAAGTTTCGAAATATTATTAAATTAGTATTATTTCATTATGAATAAAATAGTATGAATAGAACCAATTGTTTGATGACAAAACAAAATGTCATAACGATTTAAAATGGATAATTATTGCAAATAGTCAAAACTATTTGAAATAGTTTGGTAAACAGATTTACTTTTTAAATCTCTTACTGATTAATTTTCTAAATATTAATAAATTAGTATTATTTTATTTCAAACAAACTTATATGATAAAAACAATTGTTTTATGACAAAACAAAAAGTAATAATGATTTGAAATAGGTAATTGTTTAAATAGTTATAATTATTTGAATTGGTTTGGTAAATATAATTATTTTTTAAATCTCTTAGTTGTAAAATTTTGAAATATTAACAAATTAGTTTTATTTTATGCCAAGTAAACTTATATGAGCTGAAATAATTGTCTTAAAACAAAATAAAAGGTCATAATGATATGATATAGATGATTGTTCATATAGTTTCAACTGTTTAAACTGGTTCGACAAACATATTTATTTTTTAAATATCTTAGTTATGAATTTTCAAAATATTATTGCATTAGTATTATTTTATTTTGAATAAACTTGTGTGAACAGAAATAATTGTTTTATGCAAAACAAAAGGTTATAACAATTTGAATTAGATAATTGTTCAAATAGTCATAATTATTTAAACTAGTTCGGTAAATAGATTTAATTTTTAAATCAATTACTAATTCTTGAAATATCAATAAATTGGTATTATTTTATTTTAAATAAGTTTGTATGTTGAAAAACAATTGTTTTATGACAAAACAAAAAGTATTAACAATTTTGTTCAAATGGCTATAATTATTTGAACTGATTTAGTAAACTAATTTATTTTGTTAAATTTCTTACTTACTAATTTTTTAAATATTAAAAAATTTAGTATTATTTTATTTTGGATAAGCTTTTATAAGCTGAAACAATTATTTTATGATAAAACAAAAGTTCATAATAATTTCAAATAAAATTGTTCAAATAATCATAACTATTTGAACTTGTTCAGTAAACAAATTTATTTTTTCAAATCTTTTGCTTATTAATTGTTTGAATCTTAATAAATTAATGTTTATTTCAAATAAGCTTTTATGAACTAAAACAATAGTTTTACCACTAAACAAAAAGTTAAAACAACTTGAAATAGATAATTATTCTAATAGCCTTAACCATTTCAATTGATTTGGCAAACATATTTAATTTTTAAATCTCTTACTTATTAATTTTTGAAATATTATTAAATTAGTATTATTTTTATTTGAATAAGCTTATATGGTCATAAACAATTTGTTTTTGACAAAACAAAGATCATAAAATTTGAGATTGATATTTATTCAAATGGTCGTAACTAATTTAACTAGTTTGGAATATAGGTTTAGTTTTTAAATCTCTTACTTAATAATTTTTGAAATATTAATAAAGTAGTTTTATTTTAGTTTGGACAAGTTTTTATAAACTGAAACAACTGTTTTATGACCAAAAAAAAAGGTCATAATGATTTTAAATAGATAATTATTCAAATAGTCATATCTATTTAAGCTTGTTCGATAAACATATTTATTTTTTTAGATCTCCCACTTATTAATTTTTTGAATTTTAATAAATTAGTATTATTTTATTCCGAATAAGGTTGTATGAACTGAAATAATTATTTTATGACTAAACAAAAGGTCATAACGATTTGAAATAGATAATTGTTCTAATAGTTTTAGCTATTTGAACTGGTTCAGCAAAACACATTTATTTTTTATTATTAAATTAGTATTATCTTAATCTAAATAAGCTTATATGAAAAAAAAAACAATTGTTCTATAACAAAATAAAGATCATAACGATTTGAGATATATAATTATTCAAAAAGTCATAACTATTTAAGCTAGTTTGATAAACAGATTTAGTTTTTAATACTCTTATTAATTTTCAAAATCTTAATGAATCAATATTATTTTATTCTAAACAATTCTGTATGAATAGAAACAATTGTTTTACTATAAAATAAAAGGTCATAACAATTTGAAATAGATAATTATTCAAATGAACATGACTATTTGAACTTATTTGGTAAACAGATTTATTTTTTAAATCTCCTACCTATTAATATCTAGAATATTAATAAATTAGTATTATTTTATTCTGAATAAACTTGTATGAATAGAAAAAATTGTTTTATGACAAAATAAAAGATCATAACTATTTGAAATAAATAATTGTTCAAACAGTTATAACTATTTGAGCTTGTTCAATAAGCCTATTTGAATTGATACAATTGTTTTATCATGACACAAAATGTCATAACGATTTGAAATAGATAATTACTAAAGTAGTTATGACAATTAGAACTTGTTCAATAAACATATTTATATTTAAAATCTTTTACTCATTAATTGTCAAAATATTAATAAATTAATATTTTTTTAATTCGAATAAGCTTGTATGAACAAAAACAATTATTTTATGAAAAAACAAAAGTCATAACGATTTGAAAAAAATAATTGTTCAAATAGTCATAATTACTTGAACTTATTTGATAAACAGATTTATTTTTTAAATCTTTTAATAATTAGTTGTCTAAATATTAATAAATTTGTATTATTTTAGTTGAAATAAGCTTGTATGAATAGAAAAAATTATTTTATGACAAAACAAAAGGTTATAGCGATTTGAAATAGATAATTATTCAAAGAGTAGTAACTATTTGAACTTGATCGATAAACAGATTCAATTTTTAAATCTCTTACTTATTAATTTTTGAAATATTAATAAATTAGATTTATGTTATTTCAAGTCATCTTGTATGAATAGAAACAATTATTTTCTAATAAAACAAAAGGTTATAACACTTTAAAATAGATATTGTTCAAATAGTTATAACCATTTGTATTGGTCAGTCCAATAGATTAATTTTTTAAATCCATTACTTATTAATTTTTAGGATATTAACAAGTTAGCATTACTTTATTTTGAACAAGACTGTATCAATAGAAACAATTGTTTTATGACAAATCAAATTATTATAATAATTTGAAATAAATAATTGTTCAAATTATTATAACTATTTGAACTGGTTTGATAAATGGACTTACCTTTTAAATCTCTTATTAATTTTCAAAATATTAATAAATTAATATTATTTTATTTCAAACAAACTTATGTGAACGAAAATATTTGTTTTACGACAAAACAAAAGGTCATAACGGTTTGAAATAGATAAATATTCATATAGCCTTAACTATTTGTATTGGTTTAGCAAAAAAAATTATTTTTTAAATCTCTTAGTTATTAATTTTTATAATATTATTAAATTAGTAATATTGTATTCCAAATAAGCTTGTATGTACATAAATAATTGTTTTATGAAAAACAAAAGGTTATAACGATTTGAAATATATAATTGTTGAAATAGTCATAACTATTTGAACTAGTTCGGTAAGCATATTTCTTTTTTAAATCTCCTACTTATTAATTTTTGAAATATTAATCAATTAGTATTTTTTTATTTGAAACAAGCTTGTATAATGAAAACATTTGTTTTATGACAAAACAAAAGATCATAAATATTTGAAATAGATAATTATTCAAATGGCGAAATTATTTGAATTGATTCGATAAACTAATTTATTTTTTAAATCTTCAACTTCTCAATTTTTGAAATAAACTAATATTATTTTATTTTGGATAAGCTTTTATGAATAAAACAATTGTTTTATGACAAAACAAATAGTCATAACGATTTTAAATAGATAATTGTTCAAATAGTCATAACTATTTGAACTTTTTCAGTAAACAGACTTATTTTTTTAAACTTCTTGCTTATTAATTTTTTGAATGTTAATAAAAGAGTATTATTTATTTTGAATAAGCATGTATGAACTAAAACAACTATTTTATGACTAAACAAAAAGGTCAGAATGATTTGAAATAGATAATTGTTCTAATAGTCTTAATTATTTGAACTAGTTTAATAAACACATTGATTTTTTAAATCTCTTACTTATCAATTTTTAAAATATTATTAGTTTAGCGATATTTTACTCTGAATAAGCTTGTATGAATAGAAACAATTGTTTTATGACAAAATGAAGATCATAGTGATTTGAGATAGATAATTGATCAAATAGTCATAACTAATTGAAATAATTTTGTAAACAAATTTAGTTTTTAAATCTCTTTTTAATTTTTGAAATATTAATAAATTAGTATTATTTTATTTTGAATAATTTTGCATGAATAAAAATAATTTTTTTATGATAAAATAAAATGTCATAACGATTTGAAATAGATAATAGATTAATTGGACATGATTGTTTAAACTTATTTGGTAAACAAATTTGTATTTTAAATCTCCAAATTATTAATTTTAAGAATATTAATAAATTAGTATTATTTTATTTCATATAAACTTGTATGAATAGAAACAATTATTTTACGACAAAAAAAGATTATAACAATTTGAAATAAATAATTATTTAAATAATCATAACTATTTAAACTCGCTTGGTAAACAGATTTATTTTTTAAATCTTTTACTTATTATTTTTTGGAATTTTAATAAATTAGTATTATTTTATTCCGATTAAGCTTTTATGAACAAAAACAATGGGTTTATCACAAAACAAAGGTTATAATGATTTGAAATAGATAATTGTTCAAATAGTCATAACTATTTGAACGTGTTCAGAAAACAAATTTATTTTTAAAATTTTTACTTATTAATTTTTGGAATATTAATAAATTTAAATTATTTTATTCAAAATAAGCTTGATTGAACAAAATCAATTGTTTTATGCCAAAACAAAAGGTCATAATGTTTTGAAATAAATAATTGTTTAGCTAGTCATAACTATTTGAACTTATTCGGTAAATAGATTCATTTTTTATTTCTCTTACTCATTAATTTTTAGAATATTAATAAATTAGTATTATTTTAGTTTAAACAAACTTATAAGGACTAAAATAATTATTTTATTACAAAAGAAAAGGTCATTGTGATTTGAAATAGATAATTATTCAAATAGTCATATACTTGAACTTGTTTAGTAAGCATATTTATTTTTTAAATATTTTACTTATTAATTGTCAAAATATTAATAAATTAGTATTATTCTAATCTGAATAAACTTGTGAATAGAAACAATTGTTTTATTATAAAACAAAAAGTCATAACAAGTTGAAATAAATAATTGCACAAACTAGTCATAACGATTTGAACTTATTCAATAAACATATTTATTTTTTAAATCTTTTACTTATAAATTGTCTTAATATTAATAAATTTGTATTATTTTATTTGAAATGAGCTTATATGACTAGAAAAAAATTATTTTATAGCAAAACAAAAGGTTATAGCGATTTCAAATATATAATTATTCAAACAGTCATAATTATTTAAACTTGTTCAGTAAATGATTCATTTTTTAAATCTTTTTATTATTAATTTTTAGATTATTAATAAATTAGTATTATTTTATTCCCAATAAGCTTATATGAAGTGAAACAATTCTTTTATCATAAAACAAATGGTCATAACGATTTGAAATAAATAATTATTTAAATAATCATGATTATTTGATCTTGTTTGGTAAACAAATTTATTTTTAAAACTTTTTACTATTAATTGTTGAAATATTAATAAATTAGTATTGTTTTAGTCTAAATAAGCTTGTATGAACATAAACAATTGTTTTATTACAAAACAAAAAGTCATAACGATTTGAAATAAATAATTGCTCATATAGTCATAACTATATAAACTAGTTTGATAAATAGATTTATTTTTTAAATCTCTTATTAATATTAGAAATATTAATAGATTAGTATTACTTTTTTTTGAACAAACTTATATGAATAAAAATATTTATTTTATGATAAAACAAACAGTCATAATGATTTGAAATAGATAATTATTCAAATAGTCATAATTATTTTGGACTGGTTAGTTAAACAAAATTATTTTTTAAATCTCTTACATATTAATTTTTGAAATATTAGTAAATTCGTTTTATGTTATTCCAAATAAGCTAGTATAAATTCAGAAAAACTTATTTTATGACAAAATAAAAGGTCATAATGATTTGAAATAGATAATTGTTCATATAGTTTTAAATATTTGAACTGGTTCGATAGACAAATTTATTTTTTAATTCTTTTAGTTATTAATTATTGGAATATTATTATATTAGTATTATTTTATTTCGAATAAGCTTATATGAACAAAAATAATTGTTTTATGGCAGTACAAAAGGTTATAAGGATTTGAAGTTTACAATTGTTCAAATAGTCATAACTATTTGAACTAGTTCGGTAAATAGATTTATTTTTTAGATCTTTTACATATTAATTTTTGAAAGATTAATTAGTATTATTTTATTCTGAATAAGCTTGAATGTTCAAATACAATTGTTATATGACCAAACAAAAGGTAATAACTATTTGAAATAGTTAATTATTGGCATGGCCATAATTATTTAAACTTGTTAGGTAAACAGATTTATTTTTTACATCACTTACTTTTTACTTTTCCAAATATTAAAAAATTATTATTATTTTATTTTGAATAAGTTTGTACGAATTAAACAATTGTTTTATGACAAAACAAAAGGTCATAACAATTTAAAATAGATAATCGGTCATACAGTCCTAATTGTTTCAACTGCTTCGGCAAACAGATTAATTTTTTAAATCTCTTAGTTATTAATTTTTGGAATATTATTAAATTAGTTTTATTTTATTTTGAATAAGTTTATATGAACTAAAACAATTATTTTATAACAGAACAAAAAGTTATAACAATTTGACATTGATAATTGTTCAAATAAGAACTGGTTTGGAAAGTAAATTTATTTTTTAAATCTTTTATTTATTAATTTTTGAAATATTAATAAATTAATATTATTTTATTTTGAATAGGCTTGTATGATGGAAAACAATTGTTTTATAACAAAACAAAAGTTTGTAATGAATTGAAATAGATAATTATTCAAATGGCCAAAATTATTTGAACCAATTCGATAAACTGACATAATATTTAAATCTCTAACTTATTAATTTTTGAAATATTAATAAAGTAATATTATTTTATTTCAGATAAGCTTTTATGAATTGAAACAATTGTTTTATGATAAAAGAAAATGTCATATTTATTTTAAATAGGTAATTGTTCAAATAGTCATAACTATTTGAACTTGTTAGGCAAATAGATCTATTTTTTGAAATTTGTAGTTTATTAATTTTTTGAATGTTAATAAATTATTATTATTTTGTTTTGACTAAGCATGTATGAATTGAAAAAATTATTTTATGACTAAACAAAAGGTCAGAACGATTTGGAATAGATAATTATTGTAATAGTTTTAATTAGTTGAACTAGTTCAGCAAACACATTTATTTTTTAAATCTCTTACTTATTAATTTTTAGAATACTATCAAATTGGCAATATTTTACTCTAAATAAGCTTGCATGAATATAAACAATTGTTTTATGACAAAACAAATATTATAACGATTTAAGATAGATAATTGTTCAAATAATCATAACTATTAGAACTGGCTCGATAAACAAATTTAGTTTTTAAATCTCTTATCAATTTTTAAAATATTAATACATTGGTATTATTTTATTTTGAATAATTTTGTATGAATAGAAACAATTGTTTTACAACAAAATATAATGTCATAACGATTTGAAATAGATAATAGCTCAAATGGATATGACTATTTGAACTTGTTTGGTGAACAAAATTATTTTTTAAATCTTCAACTTATAAATTTTTAAAATATTAATAAATTACTATTATTTTATTTTGGAATAAACTTATATGAATAGAAACAATTGTTTTACGACAAAATAAAAGATCATAGTGATTTGGTATAAATAATTGTTCAAATAGTCATAAATAGTTGAACTCGTTTAGTAAACATATTTATTTTGTTAAATCTTTTACTTACTAATTTTTGAAATTTTAATAAATTAGTATTATTTTATTCTAAATAAGTTTTTATGAATAGAAAAAATTGGTTTATGACAAAACAAAAGGTCATAATGATTTGAAATAGATAATTGTTCAAATAGTCATAACTATTTGAACGTGTTTAGAAAACATATTTATTTTTAAAATTTTTACTTATTAATTTTTCAAAATATTAATAAATTTATATTATTTTATTCAAGATAAGCTTGCATGAATAGAACCAATTTTTTTTGACAAAACAAAATGTCATAATGTTTTGAAATAGATAATTGTTTAGATAGTCATAACTATTTGAACATGTTCAGTAAACATATTCATTTTTTAATTCTCTTACTCATTAATTTTTGGAATATTAATAAATTAGTATTATTTTATTTCAAATAAGCTTATATGAATTGAAACAATTATTTTATTACAAAACAAAAGGTCACAATGATTTAAAATAGATAATTATTCAAATAGTTAGGACTATTTGAACTTGTTCAAAAAACATATTTATTTCTTAAATCTTTTACTTATTAATTGTCAAAATATTAATAAATTGACATTATTGTAATTTGAATAACCTTGTATGAACAAAAACAATTGTTTTATGACAAAAGAAGAAGTCATAATAATTTGAAGTAAATAATTGTTCAAATAGTCATAAAATTTGAACTTGTTCGGTAAACAAATTTATTTTTTAAATGTTTTACTAATTAATTTTCTTTATATTAATAAATTTGTATTATTTTATTCAAAATAAACTTGCATGAATAGAAAAAATCATTTTATGACAAAACAAAAAGGTTATAGCAATTTCAAAAAGATAATTGTTGAAATAGTCATAATTATTCAAACTTGTTTGACAAACAGATTCATTTTTTAAATATCTTAATTATTAATTTTTGTAATATTAATAACTTAGTATTATTTTATTTCAAATAAGCTTATATGAACTGAAATAATTTTTTATGACAAAACAAAAGGTCATAATGATTTGAAATAAATAATTATTCAAATAGTCATGACTATTTGATCTAGTTTAGTAAACATATTTATTTTTTATTTTTTCTACTTATTAATTGGTGAAATATTAATAAATTAGTATTATTTTAATTTGGATAGGCTTGTATGAATGGAAACAACTAATTTATAACAAAACAAAAAGTCATAACGATTTGAAATAAATAACTACTCAAATAGTCATAACTATTTGAACTCATTTGATAAATAGATTTATTTTTTAAATCTCTTATTAATTTTTGAATATTAATATATTAGTATTACTTTATTCCAAACAAACTTATAAAAACAAAAACATTTGTTTTATGACAAGACAAAAGGTCATAACGATTTGAAATAGATAATCGTTCAAAGAGTCATAATTATTTAAACTAGTTAGGTAATTAAAACTATTTTTAAATCTCTTATTAATTTTTGAAATATTATTAAATTCATTTTATTTTATTCCAAATAAGTTAGTATGAATTGAAAAAAACTTATTTTACGACAAAACAAAAGGTCATGATGATTTGAAATAGATAATTATTCATATAGTCTTAAATGTTTGAACTGGTTCGGCAAACAAATTTATTTTTTAATTCTCTTAGTTATTAATTTTTGGAATATTATTAGATTAGTATTATTTTATTTTGAATAAGCTTGTATGAACAAAAATAATTGTTTTGTGATAGAAGAAAAGGATATAATGATTTGAAGTTTACAATTGTTCAAATAGTTATATATTTGAATTAGTTTAGTAAACAGATTTATTTTTTAAATCTTTTACTTATTAGTTTTTGAAAGATTAACAAATTCCTATTATTTTATTTCAAATAGGCTTGAATGATCAAACCAATTGTTATACAACGAAACAAAAAGCCATAATTTTTGATAAACAGATAATTGTTCATATAGTCTTAATTGTTTGAACTGCTTTGGCAAATAGATTTATTTTTTACATCTCTTAGTTATCAATTTTTGGAATATTATTAAATTAGTATTATTTTATTCCAAAAAAGCTTATATGAACTGAAACAATTATTTTATAATAGAATAAAAGGTTATAATGATTGAAAATAGATAATTGTTTATATAAAAACTGGTTCAATAAATAAATTTATTTTTTAAATCTCTTACTTATTAATTTTTGAAATATCAATAAATTAATATTACTTTATTCTCAATAGGCTTGTATGATAAAAAACAATTATTTTATGACAAAACAAAAGTTCGTAACAATTTGAAATAAATAATTGTTTAAATGGCAATAATTATTTGAAGTGATTCAATTAATTGACTTATTTTTTAAATCTTTAACTTTTTAATTTTTGAAATATTAATAAAGTAATATTATTTTATTTCAGATATGCTTTTATGAATTGAAACAATCATTTTATGATAAAACAAAAGGTTATACTTCTTATAAATAGATATTTATTCAAATAGTCATAACTATTTAAACCTGTTTAGTTAACAAATATTTTTTTTAATTTCTTGTTTATTAATTTTTTGAATGATAATAAATTAGTATTATTTTATTTCGAATAACCATGTATGAACTGAAAAAATTATTTTAAGACTAAATGAAAGGTCAAAATGATTTGAAATAGATAGTTGCTCTAATAGTCTTAACTATTTAAACCTGTTCAACAAACACATTTGTTTTTTTAAATCTTTTACTTATTAATTTTTAAAATATTATTAATTTTGTAATATTTTAATTCGAATAAGCTTGTATGAATAGAAATAATTATTTTATGACAAAACAAAGATCATAACGATTTGAGATAGATAATTATTGAAATAGTCAAACTATTTGAACTGGTTTGATAAACAGATTTAGTTTTTAAATCTCTCATTAATTTTTAAAATATTAATAAATTAGTACTATTTTATTCTTAATAATTTTGTATAAATAAAAATAATTGTTTTATGACAAAACAAAATATCATAACTATTTGAAATAGATAATAACTCAAATGGACATGACTATTTGAACTTGTTTGGTGCATAGATTTATTTTTTAAATCTCTAATTCATTAATTTTTTGAATATTAATAAATTAGTACTATTTTCTTTTGAATAAAATTATATGAATAGAAACAATTGTTTTATGATAAGACAAAAAGATCATAACATTTGAAATAAATAATTGTTTAAAGAGTCATAACTATTTGAACTCGCTCGGTAAACAGATTTATTTTTTAAAATATTTTATTTATTAATTTTTGAAAGTTTAATAAATGAGTATTATTTTATTTTGAATAAGCTTTTATAAATAGAAACAATTAATTTATCACAAAATGAAAGGTTATAATGATTTGAAATAGATAATTATTCAAATAGTCATAACTATTTGAACGTGTTAAGAAAACATATTTATTTTTAAAAATTTTACTTATTAATTTTTGGAATATTAATAAATTTATATTATTTTATTCGAAATAAGCTTACATAAACAGAACTAATTGTTTTATGACAAAACAAAAGGTCATAATGTTTTGAAATAAATAATTGTTCAGATAGTCATAACTATTTGGAAATGTTCGATAAACAAATTAATTTTTTAATTCTCTTACTCATTAATTTTAGAATATTCATGAATTAGTATTATTTTATTTCAAATAAGCTTATATGAACTGAAACAATTGTTTTATTAGAAAAAAAAAAGGTCACAATGATTTGAAATAGATAATTATTCAAATAGTCAAGACTATTTGAACTTGTTCAATAAATTTTTTTATTTTTTAAATCTTTTACTTATTAGTTGTTGAAATATTTATAAATTAAAATTATTTTAATATGAATAAGCTTGTATGAATAGAAAACAATTGTTTTATGACAAAACAAAAAGTCATAACAATTTGAAATAAATAATTGTTCAATTAGTCATAAGGATTTGAACTTGTTTAGTAAACAAATTTATTTTTTAAATATTTTACCTATTAATTGTCTTAATATTAATAAATTTTATTATTTTATTCGTAATAAGCTTGTATGAATAGAAAAAATCATTTGGTGACAAAACAAAAAGTTAGAGCAATTTCAAATAGATAATTATTCAAATAGTCATAATTATTTAAACTTGTTCAATAAATAGATTCATTTTTTAAATCTCTTAATTATTAATTTTCAAAATATTAATAACTTAGTATTATTTTATTTCAAATAAGCTGATATGAACTAAAATAATTTTTTTATAACAAAATAAAAGGTTATAATGATTTGAAATAAATACTTATTCAAATAGTCATAACTATTTGATCTAGTTTGGTAAACTATTTATTTTTTAAAATTTTGCTTATTAATTGTCAAAATATTAATAAATTAGTATTATTTTAATCTGAATAAATTTATATGAATAGAAATTATTGTTTTGTAATAGAACAAAAAATTGTAACAATTTTAAATAAATAATTACTCAAATAGTCATAACTTTTTAAACTAGTTTGATAAACAGATTTATTTTTAAAATCCATTATTAATTTTTGAAATATTAATAGATTAGTATTATTTTATTCTGAACAAACTTATATGAATAAAAACATTTGTTTTATGACAAAACAAAAGGTCATAGCAATTTGAAATAAATAATTGTTCAAATAGTCATAATTATTTGAACTGGTTAGGTAAATAGAATTTTTTTTTAAATCTCTTACATATTAATTTTTGAAATGTTAATAAATTTATTTTATTTTATTCTGAATAAGCTAGTATGAAGTGAAAAAATTGTTTTATGACAAAACAAAAACAATTTGAAATAAATAATTGTTCATATAGTCTTAACTATTTGTACTAGTTTGACAAACAAATTTCTTTTTTAAATCTCTTAGTTATTAATTTTTGAAATATTTTTATATTTTATTTTATTTCAAATAAGCTTGTATGAATAGAAATAATTGTTTTATGATAGAACAAAAGGTTATAATGATTTGAAGTATACAATTATTCAAATAGTCATAACTATTTAAACCAGTTTGGTAAATAGATTTATTTTTTAAAATCTCTTACTTATTAATTTTTGAAAGATTAATAAATTACTATTATTTTATTTTGAATAAACATATATGATTAAAAACAATTGTTATATGACCAAATAAAAGGTAATAATGATTTGAAATAGATAATTATTGAAATGGCCATAATTATTTGACCTGATTCGATAAACAAATTCACTTTTTAAATCACTTACTTATTATTACTTATTAATTATTGAAATATTAATAAATTAGTATTATTTTATTTTAAGTAAGCTTGTATGAATTCAAACAATTGTTTTATGACAAAACAAAAGGTCCTAATGATTTTAAATAGATAATTGTTCAAAAAGTCATAATTATTTGAATTTGTTCAATAAACAAATTTATTTTAAACTCTTGCTTATTAATTTTTGAATTATTAAGAAATTAGTATTATTTTATTTTGGATAAGCTTTTATGAACTAAAACAATTTTTTTATGTCAAAACAACTGGTCATAATGATTTTAAATAAATAATAGTTTAAATAGTCATAACTATTTGAACTTGTTTGGTAAACAAATTTATTTTTTCATATCATTTCCTTTTTAATTTTTTGAATGTTAATAAATTTAGATTATTTTATTTTGAATAAACTTGTAAAATATGAAACAAATATTTTATGACTAAACAAAAGGTCAAAACGATTTAATATAGATAATTATTCTAATAGTTTTAACTATTCGAATTGACTCGACAAACACATTTATTTTTTACATCTCTTACTTATTAAATTTTGAAATATTATTAGATTAGTATTATTTTTAACAAAATAAGTTTCTATGATCAGAAACAATTGTTTTATGATAAAACATAGATCTTAACAATTTGAGATTAATAATTGTTTAAATAGTCATAACTATTTGAACTGGTTTGATAAACATATTTATTTTTTAAATCTGTTACTTATTAATTTTTGAAATATTAATAAATTAATATTATTTTATTTTGAATAAGCTTGTGTACAATTGTTTTATGACAAAACAAAAAGTCATAACGATTTGAAATAGATAATCGTTCAAATGGCTATAATTATTTTAACTAATTCAATAAACTGATTTATTTTGTAAGTTTCTTACTTATTATTTTAGTAAGTATTAATAAATTAGTATTATTTTAATCCATCTAAGCTTGTATTAATTAAAACAAATGTTTTATGAGAAATCAAAAAGTTATAACGATTTTAAATTAACAATTGTTAAAATAGTAATAACTATTCAAACTTGTTTGATAAACATATTTATTTTTTTAAATCTATTTCTTATTAATTTTTTGAATGTTAATAAATTAGTATTAATTTATTCTAAATAAGCTTGTATGAATTGAAACAATTGTTTTATGACTAAACAAGATATCAGAAAGATTTCAAATAAATAATTGTTCTAATAATCTTAACCATTTGAACTGATTCAGTAAATAAATTTATTTTTTAAATCTCTTACTTATTAATTTTTGAAATATTATTAAATTAGCATTATTTTAATCAGAGTAAGCTTGCATGAATAAAGCAATTGTTTTACGACAAAAGAAAAAGGTCATAACGATTTGGAATAGATAATCGTTCATATAGTCTTAACTATTTGAACTGGTTCGACAATTATATTTATTTTTTTAATTTTCCTAGTTATTAAGTTTTGGAATATTATTAAATTAGTATTATTTTATTCTAAATTAAATAGTATGAATAGGACCAATTATTTGATGACAAAACAAAAAGTTATAATGATTTAAAATAGATAATTATTCAAATAGTCAAAACTATTTGAAATGGCTTAGCAAATAGATTTACTTTTTAAATCTCTTACTAATTAATTTTCTAAAATATTAATAACTTAGTATTATTTTATTTCGAACAAACTTATATTAAGAAAAAGCAATTGTTTTATGACAAAACAAAAGGTCATAACAATTTGAAATAAATAATTGTTCATATAGTTTAATTATTTGAACTAGTTCAACAAATAGATTTATTTTTTAAATCTCTTAGTTATTAATTTTTAGAATATTACTAAATTAGTATTATTTTATTTCGAATAAGCTTATATAAACAGAAAACAATTGTTTTATGATAGAACAAAAGGTTATAACAATTTGAAATAGAGAATTGTTCAAATAGTCATAACTATTTGAACTGGTTTGGTAAACATATTTTATATTTTAAATCTCTTATTAATTATTGAAATATTAGTAAATTAGTATTATTTTATTTCGAATAAGCTTCTATATTGAAAAGTAATTGTTTTATGAGAAAACAAAAGATAACAACAATTTGAAATAGATAGTTGTTTAAATGGCCATAATTATTTGAACTAATTCGGTAAACTAATTTATTTTTTTAAATCTCTTACTTATTAACTTTTGAAATATTAATACAACTTTATTTTATTTTAGATAAGCTTTTATGAACTAAAACAATTGTTTATGACAAAACAAAAGGTCATAACAATTTAAAATAGATAATTATTGTACAGGTTTGATAAAAAGATTTATTTTTTAAATCTATTATTAATTTTTGTAATATTAATATATTAGCATTATTTTATTCCAAACAAACTTTTATGAATAAAAACATTTGTTTTATGACAAAACCAAAGGTGATAATGTTCAAATAGTCATAATTATTAGAATTGGTTAGGTAAATAAAATTATTTTTTAAATCTCTTACTTATTAATTTTTGAAATATTAATAAATTCATTTTACTTTATTCTGAATAAGCTACTATGAATTGAAAAAAATTGTTTTATGACAGAAGAAAAGGTCATAATGATTTGAAATAGATAATTGTTCATATAGTCTTAACTATTTAAACTGGTTCGGCAAACAAATTTAATTTTTAAATCTCTTAGTTATTAATTTTTAGAATATTATTAGATTACTATTATTTTATTTCAAATAAGCTTGTATAAACATAAATAATTGGTTTTATGATAGAACAAAAGGTTTATTTTTTTAAATAATTGATTTGAAGTATACAATTGTTCAACTATTTGAACTGGTTCGGTAAATAGATTTATTTTTTAAATCTCTTACTTATTAATTTTTGAAAGATTAATCAATTAGTATTATTTTATTTTGAACAACCTTGTACGATAAAAAACAATTCTTATATGACTAAACAAAAAGTAATAACAATTTGAAATAGATAATTGTTGAGATGGCCATAACTATTTGAGCTTGTTTGATAAACATTTTTTTTTTAAATCTCTTGCTTATTAATTTTTTGAATTTTAATAAATTAGTATTATTTTATTTCGAATAAGCTTGTATAAACTAAAATAATTGTTTGTTGACTAACAAAAGGTTTGAACGATTTGAAATAGATAATTGTTCTAATAGTTTTAATTATTTGAATTGGTTTGGAAAAACTCATTTATTTTTTATTATTAAATTAGTATTATCTTAATTTGAATAGGCTTATATGAAAAGAAAGACAAAATAAAGATCATAATGATTTGAGATATATAATTGTTCAAAAAGTCTTAACTATTTGAACTAGTTCGATAAATAGATTTAGTTTTTAATAGTCATATTAATTTTCAAAATCTTAATGAATTAGTATTATTTTATTCTGAATAATTTTGTATAAACAGAAACAATTGTTTTACAACAAAACAAAAGGTCATAACGATTTGAAATAGATAATTTTTCAAATGAACACGACTATTTGAATTTACTTGGTAAACATATTTATTTTTTAAGTCTCCTACCTATTAATTTTTAGAATATTAATAAATTAGTATTATTTTATTTTGAATAAACTTTTATGAATAGAAACAATTGTTTTATGACAAAATAAAAATCATAACTATTTGAAATAAATAATTGTTCAAACAGTCATAACTATTTGAGCTTGTTCAGTAAATAGATTCATATTTTAAATCTCTTACTCATTAATTTTTGGAATATTAATAAATTAGAATTATTTTATTTTGAATAAGCCTATATGAATTGATACAATTATTTTATGACGAAACAAATGATCATAACATTTGAAATAGATAATTATTCAAGTAGTTATAACTGTAAAAACTTATTCGATAAACATATTTATTTTTAAAATCTTTTACTTATTAATTGGCAAAATTTTAATAAATTAATATTACTTTAATCCGAATAAGCTTGTTTGAACAAAAACAATAGTTTTATGACAAAACAAAAAATCATAATGATTTGAAATAAATAATTGTTCAAATAGTCATAACTATTTAAAATTATTTGATAAAAAAATTTATTTTTTAAATCTTTTACTAATTAGTTGTCTAAATATTAATAAATTTGTATTATTTTAATTGAAATAAGCTTGTATGAATAGAAAAAATTATTTTGTGACAACAAAAGGTTATAGTAATTTAAAATAAATAATTGTTCAAAGAGTCATAACTATTTGAACTTAATCGATAAACAGATTTAGTTTTTAAATCTCTTACTTATTAATTTTTTAAATATTAATAAATTAGATTTATGTTATTCCAAGTCAGCTTGTACACAAAAAACAATTATTTTGTAACAAACAAAAGGTTATAACACTTTGAAACAGATAATTGTTCAAACAGTTATAACTATTTGTATTGGTCAAGCTAACAGATTCATTTTTTAAATCCGTTACTTGTTAATTTTTAGGATATTACCAAATTAGCATTACTTTATTTCAAATAAGATAGTATCAATAGAAAAAATTATTTTATGACAAAACAAACGGTTATAATGATTTGAAATAAATAATTGTTCAAATTGTTATAACTATTTGAATTGATTTGGTGAATAGATTTATTTTTTAAATCTATTATTTACTTTTAAAATATTAATAAATTAATATTATTTTATTTTGAACAAACTTATATGAGCAAAAACATTTGTTTTAAGACAAAACAAAAGGTCATAATGGTTTCAAATAGATAATTATTCATATAGCCTAACTATTTGAATTGGTTTGGTAAACAAATTTGTTTTTTAAATCTCTTAGTTATTAATTTTCATAATATTATTAGATTAGTATTATTGTATTCCGAATAAGCTTGTATAAACATAAATAATTATTTTATGACAAAACAAAAGGTTATATAATGATTTGAAATATATAATTGTTCAAATAGTCATAACTATTTGAACTAGTTCTGTGAGCATATTTATTTTTTAAATCTCCTACTTATTAGTTTTTGAAATATTAATAAATTAGCATTATTTTATTTAGAATAGGCTTGTATGATAAAAAAAATAATTGTTTTATGACAAAACAAAAGATCATAAAGATTTGAAATAGATAATTGTTCAAATGGCAATAATTATTTGAATTACTTCAATAAACTGATTTATTTTTTTAAATCTTTAACTTCTCAATTTTTGAAATATTAATAAAGTAATATTATTTTGTTTTGGATAGGCTTTTATGAATTAAAACAAATGTTTTATGATAAAACAAAAGGTTATAACAATTTTAAATAGATAATTGTTCAAATAGTCATAACTATTTGAACTTGTTTGATAAACAGATTTATTTCTTTAAATTTCTTGCTTATTAATTTTTTGAATGTTAATACAAGAGTATTATTTTTTTTCAAATAAGCATGTATGAACTGAAACAATTATTTTATGATTAAACAAAAGGTCAGAATGATTTGAAATAGATAATTGTTCTAAAAGTCTTAACTATTTCAATTGGTTCAGTAAACACATTGATTTTTTAAATCTCTTACTTATTAATTTTTAAAATATTATTAGTTTAGCAATATTTTACTTTGAATAAGCTTGTATGAATAGAAACAATTGTTTTATGACAAAACAAAGATTCTAATGATTTGATATAGATAACTGTTCAAATAGTCATAACTATTTGAACTAATTTTGTATACAAATTTAGTTTTTAAACCTCTTATTAATTTTTGAAATATTAATAAATTAGTATTATTTTATTTTGAATAATTTTGCATGTATAAAAACAATTATTTTATGACAAAATAAAATGTCATAATGATTTCAAATAGATAATAGTTCAAATGGACATGACTGTTTAAATTTATTCAGTAAATAGATTTATTTTTTAAATCTCAAAATTATTAAAATTTAAAACATTAATAAATTAGTATTATTTTATTTCAAATAAACTTGTATGAATAGAAACAATTATTTTATGACAAAACAAAATATTATAATAATTTGAAATAAATAATTGTTTAAATAATCATAACTATTTGAACTCGCTCGGTAAATAAATTTATTTTTTAAACCTTTTACTTATTAATTTTTTGGAAGTTTAATAAATTAGTATTATTTTATTCCAAATAATATTTTATGAACAAAATCAATGGGTTTATGAGAAAACAAAAAGTCATAACAATTTGAAGTAGATTATTGTTCAAATAATCATAACTATTTGAATGTGTTCAGAAAATAGATTTATTTTTAAAATTTTTACTTACTAATTTTTAGAATATTAATAAATTTAAATTATTTTATTCGGAATAAGCTTGCATGAACAGAACCAATTATTTTATGATAAAACAAAAGGTCATAATGTTTTGAAATAGATAATTGTTTAGATAGTCAAAACTATTTGAACTTTTTTAGTAAATAGATTCTTTTTTTAATTCTTTTACTCATTAATTTTTGGAATATTAGTAAATTAATATTATTTTAGTTCAAGCAAACTTACATGAACTGAAACAATTGTTTTATTACAAAAGAAAAAAGGTCATTATGATTTGAAATAGATAATTATTCAAATAGTCATGATTATTTGAACTTGTTCTGTAAACATATTTATTTTTTTAAAATCTTTTATTTATTAATTGTTGAAATATTAATAAATTAATATTATTTTAATCCGAATAAGCTTGTATGAATAGAAACAATTGTTTTATGACAAAACAAAAAGTCATAACAAGTTGAAATAAATAATCGCACATATAGTCATAATTGTCATAACATATAGATTTGAAAATCTATAGCTAGATTTAACAAATGAATGGAGTCACCACCAATCTTTTATTAGGTGTGATTGGTCACCTAGGGAATCTATCCTTTTAAGGAACTCCTAAGCTTGACTATGGGTCCCTAAAAGAATAGGTTCAGGTCTATGAACTAGAACATGGTTCGGGAGTTTGGTTACATGTGGGGAAGGTTATGGCACCCTCATATGCCCATCCAAAGGTACCATATTATTTCGAATTTATCCTAAGGTTTAGAATCTAATGGCTTCAAATTTTATGTTAAATATTGGAAACAATTTTTAAGATTCTCCATCAATCTGGTAGTACTCTAAAAAAAATTCTTCCTCACCTTAAGAGTATTCAAGAATCCCATTTGATTTCTTGAAGAGGCTCCGTCGTTGGAAAAAGATTTATTTATTATTTTTTATTATTACCATTTTTGTTGAAAATAAATTTAATTATTCCACCATTTGGGCCAAATTAGAAATATTTTTTCTTTTAAATTTCTAAAATTTCCATCATTTGGGCCTATTTAGAAATTCCTTTTTTTCTCCTTGGAAAGAAAATAATATGACAATTATTTTTATTGAAATTTCATCTAAATTATTCCACCATTTGGGTTAAATTTAGAGAAAATTTCTCACCTAGAGATTTCTTAAAAATTTACCATTTGAAATTTCTACGAATCTCATCCTTAGATAATTATCAAATATTTTCAATCCAAATTTTTATGTGGAAAAGAATACAATTACTTGTATTGAAATTTCATCTAAATCATTCCACCATTTGGGTCAAATTTAGAGGAAATTTCTCACTAGAGATTTCTTAGGAATTTACCATTTGAAATTTCTAAGAATCTTATCCTTGGGTAATTTGTATTTAATTCCAAAAATTTTATATTTTTATGTTTTTATTATTTTTAATTTTTTAATTTTTTTGGTTTGAAAATAAATATTAATTATTGTTATTGAAATTTTATCTAAATTATTCCATCATTTGGGATAAATTTAAACAAAATTTCTCACCTAGGAATTTCATAAAAATTTGCCATTTGAAATTTTTATAAATTCCATCATTGGATGATTAATATTTATTCCCAAAATATTTATTTTTATTATTTTATTAAATTTAATATCAAATAATGAAAACCATAAAATAAAATGAATAAATAAACAATTATGCATAAAACAAAACAAATGAATAAAAAATCAAATAAAGAGAAAAAAAAGTACCAAACAATTAAAGAAAAAAATCAAATAAAGAGAAAAAAAAAGTACCAAAGTTGACGTGAGCCTTTGGGATGAAATTCTACCAAATCAATGTGCTAGCCTATCACATGACACTAAGGCATCAAAGCACACTAAGGCACTTGCTCCACACATATGTGGTTCCCCTCCACTATTGCCTTTCACTGTTTTTTAGTTTCTGCTAGCTTCTTTTGTTCTTGCTACCCAGTCTTCTTTTTGGTTCCTCTTTTTTTTTTTCTTTTGGTGCCAGCAGCTTCACGTTCCCTTGCCTATTGTCAATTTTTTTCTCCCTCCTTCTTGTGTGTTCCTTAACGTGCCTTCAAATTTTCTGTAGCTTTTTACTTCTATTTTTTGTGTTTCTCCGGTTGTTCCCATGTTCTATTGCTATCCTTTTTGAAGGAAATAAGAGATTGACGATGGTCCAAGCCATGCCAGGAGAGCAACCGAAGATGGAGAGAAAAAGAAGCCACGAGAAAAAGAGGATTAGAATATAGGTAGTCCATACTCCAGGGTACATAAACCACTCCGTGTTTCGATTCAGATCCATCAGTGGCATCACTTTCACATATAGATTCACCATTTATTTTCAATACCCACCAAATACTAGACTTCCCCTTTCTCAACCAACCCTATCCTTTTGGATTTGATCGATTTATATAAAAAATATTTGAAAGACTTTGGTTCTTTGGGTATTTGATTTATTCAGGAATCTGAAAGGCAAAAAAAAACCCTGAAACCTCTTAAGAGCTTCTTTTTTGTAGAAGATGATGATGAAGGAAGAATAAAAGGATGGCGTGGCAACAATAACTGTGATCTCTCTTTTCTTGTGACTGTCCCTCTTGCTATAAATTGCAATCATTTTATAAAACTATGTGATTAAGTTTTAGTGCAATTCTGATTATCACCTAAAGCTAAAAATTAGCACCAATCCTAATCTCATTATTTTAGCTTTTCTTTTTTTTTTTAAATTAATCAAATAATGGAAAAGAAAAAGAAATTAAACAATAGATAGACCATAAAAAAATAAAAAAATTGATAAATACAAAAATAAAAAAATTCTAAAATAAAAATGAATAAAAATCCCTACAATCGAGCGTAGATTAGTCTCTTTTGACAAAGAACCCTGGATAAAATAAGGTGTCTACAGCTACCCTTTTTTGCGTATTTCTGTGAAATAAGAATTGTGCAAAGACGTAGACACCTATTTAAGACTCAACTTGACTTTTTTTTTTTTTACTTTTTTTTCTTTTTTTTTGTTAAAATTTTGATCAAAGCTCCTCTAAATAGAGGTTCAACGATAGAGACTCAACAACTTTGGAAAAATAAACAAAGGCTCCTCTAAGCAGAGGCTCAAAGACTTTGGAAAAATAAATGGCTCCTCTAAGCAGAGACTCAACAACTTTAGAAAATAAATAAAGGCTTTTCTAAGCAGAGGCTCAATGACTTTTGGGAAGTAAATTACTCCTCTAATCAGAGGCTCTACGACTTTGAAAATAAATAAATTCTCTAAGTAGAAGCACTACGACTTCAAAAATAAATGCTCCTCTAAACGAGGCATCACAACTTTGAAAAGTAAATTACTCCTCTAAATAGAGGCACCACGACTTTGAAAAATAAATTGCTCCTCTAAACAGAGGCACCACGACTTTGAAAAATAAATGGCTCCTTTAAACAGAGGCAATAGAACTTTGAAAAAAAATAAATTGCTCCTTAACAATCATGTCCAAAGGAGTTATAGATCGTGACTGAAGGAATTTTGTAATGAGAACTCAATGATTCACAATTTGAGTTCAACATACAGAGGTTCAGATTCGCAAGAATCTTTCAACTTCGTAAGAATTTACTAAAATTTGATTATCAAAATTTCAGTTTCACTTAAATTTGTAATATCTCGAGATTTGCATTTGCAATTTGCAAGACTCGCATCCAACATTTAAAGATCCTTATTTGAATTTTGAAGATTCACAACCAAAAGTTTAAGGCTTTTCAAAGGTTCTCATCTGGCAAACTTGGAATTCATATCCAAAAATCTAAAGCTTTTCATTTGAATTTTGGTGATTCACATCTAAAAATTTAAAGCTTTTCATTTGAGTTCAAAGGCTCACATGTAATAAAACTTAGAATTTCACATCTAAGTTCAAAGGTTCTCATTTAAAACATTAGAAATTCATATCAAAGTTGAAGCTTTGTACTTTGGAGATTCACATCCAAAGGTTCAAAACTTTTCATTTGTTCGAAGATTCACATTCGATGAACTTTAGGGTTTCACTCCTCAAAGATTCTCATTTTGAAACTCAAAGATTCTTATTTGAGTTCTAAAAAATTCTCATCAAAATATTCACAATTTGTTTTTCAAGTGACTCAAAAATTTGCATGTATGAATGTTATGACCAAAATTGCAAATACCTTCTTAATGATGCAAATGCAACAACCTAGATTCTCATAGTGCCATGCATGTCCGAACAAAGTTTAATTCATTAAATTATGTGCATGTACTATTCAAGCAATGATGCCAACATGATACATATAATGTGGATATTAATAATGTCATGAAATCCTAAATAATTGTGGTAATATGGCTCTCAAAACTCCACAATTTCGCATTTCTTCCTTGTTTAGTTTCTTAATACTTTGGGACAAGTTTCATTAATCGATCATCACTTGACCATCATTCATGGGCTTTTCAACACTAATAAATTTCAGAACAAGTTTCATCCACCATCACTAGGTCACTACTCATAGGTGTCTCAACATTAACCATTCTGAACAAACTTCATCGTCTATCACTAGGTTACACTTATAGGTTTCTTAACCTTAACCACTTTATCCACTGATCCATATTATTTTCATCATTCAATCATAACTTGCAAGTCATGTCGACCAATTCATCACTTGGTCATATCACCTCTTCAAGTTTTTGCATTCTCTTTTTTTGTTGGCCAACCCATCACCATTTTCATCATTTGACCACACCACGTGTTATCTCAAATCATCCTTCTCAGGCTTCTACGATCTCTTCATTTTTCTTTATCATCTTGGATTTCTTTTCAAATGAATGCAAGACTCTTTTAAGCACATATTCATTCATTCATTATCATTTCAATTCCTGACAAATACAATGCAATCAAGCATTTTCTCAATTCATTTTAGAGATGTGAGGACAAAAGAGCAGAAGGTGCATTGAGAGAATAAGAAGTGAGTCTTGGTACCAAAGTAAATGGAAAAAGAAGCAAGTTGGATGTATGACATTGGGACAAATGAATATTCAAACAATTTTGAACATTAATTCAAAAACTCATTCCATTAATTGTCAAAATCATTTTGAGCTCATCAAACTTTGCCCCACCTTTGAAGGATCTTTAGATGCATTAATCTTCTATATATTTGAATTGTTCATCTAACTTTCAGCTCAGAGATTTGGTTTACCCAAATTGCCCTTTCGAGTTTTTAATTTACGTCTTCTTTTTTTCTCTTTTCATCTTTTTTTTTCTTTTTTTTTCATTTTCCCTTTTTTTTCCTTTTTTTCACCTTTCACCATTTTTTTTCTTTTCTTTTTCTCATCTTTCATCCATTGTTGATATCTCTCACACATTAATCTTTAGGGCAATAACATGATTCCATCATGAGCACATATTTGCCCAATATATAATTGTTCAATTCAAGCATTCACACTTGATCCAAATGGACTTTTCAAGGTTGTAATGTAGGCCATGGTATGGGGTAATGAAAGAAATGGATAAAATAGTCCTAATATATATGTTTAAAAGGTTCAAAACCAAAGGATCATCACTTGATGCAGCTTGGCATTTTGCCCCACTCTATATCATTTTACTACTTTTTCCTTTTTCTATCTCGTTCTTCATAAAAAGATTCTCATTTCTTTGCCCAAAATCATTTGTGGTATTTTTCTTTGTTTTTTTTTTTCTTCTTGCTTTTTTTTAGATCTTTTTTTATCTTTAGGTTATTTTTTTTTCTCAAAAATTACCCTTCAGTGTGGAGGGTGATCCTTGGTCAGGGTTCTTTTAAAAAAAGAAATTATAGCAGGCTCAAAGGGGTAGCAATGAATGGTTTTTCAAATGATAAAAGAAAAATGGTCATTTTTCATCTCAAATGTGAATGCTTTCCTTGAACATCACCTATTGAACAAAAACAAGCTCATAGATCTATATAAAAGACTGCACATCTTTAAGACATATTAATTTCACATATACTAGTAGCTGACTTTTTTTACTCAAATAGTCTTCTCAGATCGATGTGAATAAGTTCTTCAAATTAAATCCCAGAATTATTGCTATCATTGTCTAAACATTTAACACCTAAAATTTAAGAAAGGTAACAAAGCATGGGATAATGAAAGAGAAAATGTAATGAAATAAATTATCCTTGCCTTTTATTAAAATGATAACAAATGAAATCTTATTGCCTAAAAGAAATCCTCACATTACTTTGAAAAAAATCCTAAAATGACAAGAAAATTCCAACCAACCTTATCTCTATTCTCTAAAATTATCCCCTTATGCGATCAGGTGAAGAATCTTTGTTGACATCTTGCCCCCCAATTCATTGTGACTCTGCAGACCCTTTCTGATCGATTTGTTCTTGATTTTCACTTTGAGCATTATGATTTGGTAATGGGTTACCACTAACATTAGGTGTTGTTGCTCTTCTTTGATCAAAACTTATCATTTCATCATTGATTAACCATTGCACCTTATGCTTTAAAGCAGTACAATTTTTAGTAGAATGGCCAGCAATTTCATAGTAGTAATCACAGTGGGCTGTAGGATCATACCACTTAGGATAGGGTGGCTTGAACGGCTCCACACGACTGGGGGCAATCAAGTGGCTATTATAGAGTTTTCAATATAACTCCATATAAGTCATAGGGATTGGATCAAATACAGGTTTTTCTCAAGCATGAACCACTTGCTGGGTTAGTAGGGCGAATTTGGGCTCTTACAGGAGTTTGAATGTTAAGGCTATATGTAAGATCTTGAGGACAAAAAATTGATCGGTATGTGGATGAATAAGGTGGTTGTGGATCTAGCTGGTATGGGTAGGATGAAGCATTATTCATAGCAGGATAGTATGGAGAGTAACCTTGGGGTGGATAGGGTTGATAACCCTTGAATTATTGTCTATCAAAGCTCACAACTTGAGCTTCAGTTTCTTTTTTTTTTTATGCCTTCTTGGTTTCTCCTCTTTTCAACTTGCCATTCTTGATGGCATGTTTAATAATTTCTCCAAAGATCACCATGTTGATAAAATTCTTTGTTGTATTCCCTATCATCTTTTCATAATAGGGAGATTTCAAAGTGCTAACAAACAACACTGTAGTTTTTTTCTCAGTTAGAAGAGACTGTACTTGAAAAATAATATCTCTCCATCTCTAGGCATACTCTTTAAAAGTCTCATTAGCCTTTTTCTCTAGGTTTCGTAAAGACAAACGATTAGGCACCAAATCCATGATATGTCGATATTTATTGATAAAATCATGGGCCATTTCACTCCAGGAATGGATATGAGTTCTGTCTAACTGGATATACCACCTAACAGTAGAACCAGTAAGACTGTCTTGAAAAACATGCATTAGTAGCTTTTCGTCATGAGCATGGGCTGTCATCTTTCGACAATACATGGTAATATAAGTTTTTGGGCACATTGTGCCATCATATTTTTCAAATTCTGGTACTTTGAACTTAGGAGGAATGACCATATCAGGGACTAAGCAAAGCCCAGCAGCATCAACTGAACCATAGAAACCAATTCCTTCCACAGCCTGTAGCCTTTGTTCTAGCATACTAATTTTGAAATTTTCTTGAGCTTCCACTTTTATCTTTTCCTTGTCTTTTCTTTTCAGTTCATCCAAATCAGGGATTTGAATTGGTCCAACTACCTTTTCAGTAAAGACAGGATTCACATGGCTATGGTAATGCCCTGGATTAGAGGCTGATGGCATTCCAGGATATGTAGGATATGTGAAGTGTTGTGGAGGAACCTCTTGGATAGACTGGGCTTGAGGTGGACCAAAACCAAGTGGATATAGGGGGTCAGTCACTTCATATGTTACAGGGCCTTGTTGGCTTGTGTTCTTTTCTACTCCTTTCCCTTTATTTAATTTGTTGAGAGCATCCAAAATTTTACTTAACTCATTCTCAATCTTTTCCTAAGCTTTTTCCAAATTTTCAAATAGGTGAGAATTTTTTTGCTCCATTTGTTTGGCTCTGGCTCTTGTATTATATCGGTGAACGGGGTTTCTATTGGATGGAACTATCCTTGAACCTTTAGCATCACAATTACAATTAGAAACTATGTATGATATATAAATGTATGCATGAAATGTACTAATGTTTGTCACATCATCGATATTGATAAAAGAAATCTCCATTTGAAACTTTATTAAATAAAATTTCAAAATTACATCCTAATAAAGTCAAAGCAATATTCTAAAGTCCTAAACATCATTCTTTATTTCTAATGCCTCCTTATAAACTTCCTAGCTTATTGGTAATGATTTTGTGCCTCATCTAGGAAATCAAGTAAATATCGCCCATGCATTCCCATTGGTTGCACCATAGCCTTCAAACTTTCCACTTTTTCTTCCATTTTTGATGCTTTGTCTGTAACAATGCATATCTGATCAAACAAATGCCTTAGATGCCTTTGTTTTTCTGTACACATGTCTTTCCATAACTCATTTTATTGAGCTTGTTTCCTGTATTCATCAGACAAAGCTTTTACTTATGCTGTGCGTCGATCCACTATCTCTTGTAGCATTTGGCTATGTCTATGTGCCTTAGCAGTAGCCTTTTGTTCTTCCTTCACCCTCGCTTTTAACAATTCATTTTCTTTTAAAAGTCGGGCAAGCTCGGGTGTGACTGATGAATGTGTCACATCTAAATCATTAAATAATGCTCTCCATTGATTTTTTTTGTTCTATAAGGCTCTGGATTTTCAGTTCTTGAAATCATGAACACTCTCCCATTTCTATTTTCAATCGCTTGTTTTCTTGTTCTAACTTATCTTTCTCAGACTGGAGTTTTCTCTTAGTTGTTTCCATTTTAAGCAAAAGATCTTGAAGAATGGGTTTTAGGGAATGCCCTAACTGTTCACTGGGAATCATAATCTCTTTTCCCCTCCTCGCATGCCATACACTATATTCTGGAGTGACGTCATAAGTAAACCTCCCTTGGTTAACCCTGGTGGTTTGCTTCCATGCTTTCTTGATCTTTTCAACCATTCCATATGCCACTTTATCAGTGAATGAGAACTCCCATTGGTTAAGTCCATAGGTTTTTGGAATGAATTGCTCACACCCGGATTATCTTTTCACTAAAGCTAGAGCATAAGTAACAGCACCCCATAGGCCTAATAAAAACACCCATGGCTGATTTCCACAACTGTATAACACCATATCATGACGCATCCAAGGTGCTCTCCAAACTATCCCTTGACTATCAAGGGCTTGAAAATAGAAAACCCATTCTTCTTTTGACTTTGCTTGAGGCCATGTGCTGTAACAGAATTCTTTAATGAGGAAACTAGAACGAAGGTATGGCTTACGAAATTGACTTTCTTTACATTCCATGTGACTCTTGATCCATACATAAAGTAACTGTAAACATCCATTAAATCGACCTTTACCGTTTCTGTAACAAAAGTTTAGAGATCGAATGGTTTCTACCAAAATGGTTGGTGCTGCATTGACCTGATATGCTAATTGATCAACAAAATCCACCACTTCAACATCAACATATTCGATGACTTTCAGAAAGATCACCAATCCATATAAAGCTATAGCCATAGCTATTAATCTGTGATCATCATCTATGTGCCCCTGGATGAAATCTCATAAAAAACTCCATGGAATAGCCTTACTTTCACCTTTTATCTTGACATATGAATCGACTTGAGGTAAACTAAGTCCAAGCATTTGCACTAGTTTTTTACGATAGCCCACCTTGTTGGCCCAGTAAATCTTGTCTGGGTTTGCTAGATCGAAATGAAGTAGGACCATCTACTCATCAATTGTGGGCACCATGTCTACTTCATTGAAAATAAAACATCTATATGAAGGATCCTAAAATTGAATGATAGCCCTAATCAAATTATTATCCACTTGTACCTGTAGCAGTGAAGCTATGTCTCCATATCTATTCTCAAATTCCTCCTGTCTTATTCTATTCATGCATCCCCATATACTGCTTAAGTCTGGTAGATCATTTTGATGTAGCTCTAAATGAACTCTTTCGGGTAATGATGAAATAAAATCCTTAGGCAAGCAATCTCCTTGTTTTCTTTGACCTTTTTTTGACTTAATTTTCAATTGATGAGCAGACTCATAGTGGATTGATGTAAACTTTGGCTGCATTTGGCTTTCCATGGATGTAAGTGTGAGATCTGATTTATCAATAACTGATATACGACAAATATTTCCTATATGAAAATGATGCAAATGATAGTGTTAAATATGATCATGATATGATAATGCTAGAACATGAGAATGAAATGACATATAGATGTACAAAATCAAGCAAACAAAATGGTTAGATAACAAATTGTTCCTTCTTGTGCCCTAATTTTAGGTTGTATCTATTGATGGATAGGAAGGGCTTAAGTTGGTTTCTTAGGGGTGAACTATATGCAGGGTTAGAAAATTTTGACCACTAAAAGGTTTCCAAATTGTTCCTTACATCATTGTCCATCATAGACTAGTAAGGCAGTCCAATCCTCACCCATCATAGGCTACCAATGGAAAGGATTCAATTTGAGTGGGAGTATTTTGCTAGCCATTACGGAGATTATCATCTCACGAGAGCGTAGGTACTTTACTTCCTCCTAAGAGGACTGAGCCTAGGTATAGAGCCCATGTAATGCAAATGCATTTGGTAGTGTATGTGAAGGAACATAAAATTATCAATCCCATAAATCAAATAAGAAACCAAAAAAGGAAAAATGTTAGTAAACAAATAACTTAAAGCCATTAGTTCAAAGGATAGGATAAATTCAGAAATTATGACTTGACTCTCTAATTTCTCCAGTGGAGTCACCAAACTAAAATAACATTTAGATTCAAAAATCTATAGCTAGATTTAATAAATGAATGGAGTTGCCACCAATCTTTTATTAGGTGTGATTGGTCACTTAGGGAATTTATCCTTTTAAGGAACTCCTAAGCTTGACTATGGGTCCCTAAAAGAATAGGTTCAGGTCTACGAACCAGAACAGAGTTCGGGAGTTCGATTACATGTAGGGAAGGTTATAACACCTCCACATGCCCATCCAAAGGATGGTACCATAATATTTCAAATTTATCCTAAGGTTTAGAATCTAATGGCTTCAAATTTTATGTTAAATATTGGAAACAATTTTTAAGATTCTCCATCAATCTGGTAGTACTTTAAAAAAAATTCTTCCTCACCTCAAGAGTATTCAAGAATCCCATTTGATTTCTTGAAGAGGCTCCGTCGTCGAAAAAAGATTTATTTATTATTTTTTATTATTACCATTTTTGTTGAAAATAAATCTAATTATTCCACCATTTTGGCCAAATTAGAAATATTTTTTCTTTTGAATTTCTAAAATTTCCACCATTTGGGCCTATTTAGAAATTCCTTTTTTTTTTCTTGGAAAGAAAATAATATGACAATTATTTTTATTGAAATTTCATCTAAATTATTCCACCATTTGGGTCAAATTTAGAGAAAATTTCTCTCCTAGAGATTTCTTAAAAACTTACCATTTGAAATTTCTAAGAATCTCATCCTTAGATAATTATCAAATATTTTCAATCCAAATTTTTATGTAGAAAAGAATACAATTACTTGTATTGAAATTTCATCTAAATCATTCCACCATTTGGGCCAAATTTAGCGAAAATTTCTCACCTAGAGATTTCTTAGGAATTTACCATTTGAAATTTCTAGGAATCTCATCCTTGGATAATTTGTATTTAATTCCAAAAATTTTATAATTTTATGTTTTTATTATTTTTAATTTTTTAATTTTTTTGGTTTGAAAATAAATATTAATTATTGTTATTGAAATTTTATCTAAATTATTCCACCATTTGGGATAAACTTAAACAAAATTTCTGACCTAGGAATTTCATAAAAATTTACCATTTGAAATTTTTATAAATTCCATCATTGGATGATTAATATTTATTCCCAAAATATTTATTTTTTATTATTTTATTAAATTTAATATCAAATAATGAAAACCATAAAACAAAGTGAATAAATAAACAATTATGCATAAAACAAAACAAATGAATAAACAATCAAATAAAGAGAAAAAAAAAATAAGTACCAAATAATTAAAGAATTTGAAAAAAAAAAGTAAAAGCAAGTAAAAGTACCAAAGTTGACGTGAGCCTTTGGGATGAAATTCTACCAAATCAATATGCTAGCCTATCACATGACACTAAAGCATTAAAGCACAGTAAGGCACTTGCTCCACACGTATGTGGTTCCCCTCCACTATTGACTTTCACTATTTTTAGGTTCCTGCTAGCTTCTTCTATTCTTGTTGCCCAGTCTTCTTTTTGGTTCCTCTTTTTTTTTTTTTTGGTGCCAGTAGCTTCACGTTTCCTTGCCTATTGTCAATTTTTTTCTCCCCTTCTTGTGCATTCCTCAGTATGCCTTCAAATTTTTTGTAGCTTTTTGCTATCTATTTTCTATGTTTCTTCGGTTGTTCCCGTGTTCTGTTGCCGCTCTTCTTGGAGGAAATGAGAGAGATTGACGATGGTCCAAGCCATGCCAGGAAAGCAACTGAAGATGGAGAGAAAAAGAAGCCACGAGAAGAAGAGGATTAGAATATAGGTAGTCCATACTCCAGGGTACATAAACCACTCCATGTTCCAATTCAGATCCGTCGGTGGCACCACTTTTATATACAGATTCACCATTTATTTTCAATACCCACCAAATACCAGACTTCCTCTTTTTTAAGCAACCCTGTCCTTTTGGATTTGATCGATTTATATAAAAAATATTTGAAAGACTTTGCTTCTTTGGGTATTTGATTTATTCAAGAATCTGGAAGGCAAAAAAAACCCCGAGACCCCTTAAGAGCTTCCTTTTTGTAGAAGATGATGATGAAGGAAGAATAAAAGGATGGCGTGGCAACAATGACTATGATCTCTCTTTTCTTATGATTGTCCCTCTTGCTATAAATTGCAATCATTTTATAAAACTATGTGATTGAGTTTTAGTGCAATTCTGATTATCACCCAAAGCTAAAATTAGCACCAATCCTAATCTCATTCTTTCAGCTTTTCTTTTTTTTTTTAAATTAATCAGATAATGGAAAAAGAAAAAGAAATTAAACAATAGATAGACCATAAAAAAATAAAAATAATAAAAATGATAAATACAAAAATAAAAAAATTCTAAAATAAAAATGAATAAAAATCCCTACAATCGAGCTTAGATTAGTCTCGATTGACAAAAAACCCCAGATGAAATAGGGTGTCTACAATAATGATTTGAACTTATTCAGTAAACAAATTTATTTTTTAAATCTTTTACTTATTAATTGTCTCAATATTAATAAATTTGTATTATTATTTTTTTAAATAAGCTTGTTTGAACAAAAAAAATTCTTTTATAACAAAACAAAAGGTTATAGCGATTTCAAATAGATAATTGTTCAAATAGTCATAATTATTTAAACATGTTCAATAAACAGATTCATTTTTTAAATCTCTTTATTATTAATTTTTGGATTATTAATAAATTAGTATTATTTTATTCCTAATATGCTTATATGAACTGGAACAATTCTTTTATGACAAAACGAAAAGTGATAACGATTTGAAATAAATAATTATTCAAATAATCATGATTATTTGATTTAGTTCGGCAAACATATTCATTCTTAAAATTTTTTACTTATTAATTGCTGAAATATTAATAAATTAGTATTATTTTAATCTGAATAAGCTTGTATAAACAAAAACAATTGTTTTATAATAAAACAAAAAGTCATAACGATTTGGAATAAATGATTGCTTAAATAGTCTTAACTATTTAAACTAGTTTGATAAATAGATTTATTTTTTAAATCTTTAATTAGTATTCAAAATATTAATAGAATTGTATTATCTTATTCTGAACAAACTTATATGAACAAAAACATTTGCTTTATGACAAAATAAAAGGTCATAATGATTTGAAATATATAATTGTTTAAATAGTCATAATTATTTGAACTAGTTAGGTAAATAAAATTATTTTTTAAATCACTTACTTATTAATTTTTGAAATATTAATAAATTCATTTTATTTTATTCCAAATAAGCTAATATGAATTAAAAAAAAACATATTTTCTGACAAAATAAAAGGTCATAACAATTTGAAATAGATAATTGTTCATATAGTCTTAAATATTTGAACAAATTTGGCAAACAAATTTTTTTTAATTCTCTTAGTTATTAATTTTTGAAATATTGTTAGATTAGTATTATTTTATTTCGAATAAGCTTGTATGAACAAAAATAATTTTTTTATAACAATACAAAAGGTTATAAGGATTTGAAGTTTACAATTGTTCAAATAGTTATAACTATTTGAGATAGTTCGATAAATAGGTTTATTTTTTAAATCTATTAGTTATTAATTTTTGAAAGATTAATAAAGTAGTATTATTTTATTCTAAATAAGCTTGAATTTTCAAATATAAATGTTATATGACCAAAAAAAAGGTAATATCAATTTGAAATAGATAATTGTTGGCATGGCTATAATTATTTGAACTAATTCGGTAAATAGGTTTACTTTTTAAATCACTTATTAATTTTCAAAACATTAATAAATTATTATTATTTTATTTGAATAAGCTTGTATGAACTGAAACAATTATTTTATGATAAAACAAAAGGTCTTAATGATTTGAAATAGATAGCTATTCATATAATCTTAATTGTTTGAATTGCTTCAATAAACAGATTAATTTTTTAAATCTCTTAGTTGTTAATTTTTGGAATATTATTAAATTAGTATTATTTTATTTTGAATAAGTTTATATGAACTACAACAATTATTTTATGACAAAACAAAAGGTTATAACAATTTGAAATAGATAATTGTTCAAATAGGAGTTGGTTTGGTAAATAGATTTATTTTTTAAATCTCTTACTTTTAATTTTTAAAAATTAATAAATTAATATTATTTTGTTCTGAATAAGCTTGTATGATGAAAAACAATTATTTTATGACAAAACAAAAGTTTGTAACAATTTGAAATAAATAACTGTTCAAATGGCTAAAATTATTTGAACCAATTCAATAAACTAATTTTTTAAATCTCTAACTTATCAATTTTTGAAATATTAATAAAGTAATATTATTTTATTTTGGATAAGCATTTATGTACTGAAATAATTGTTTTATGATAAAACAAAAGGTCATATTTATAATAAATAGATAATTGTTCAAATAGCCATAACTATTTGAACTTGTTCGGTAAGTAGATTTATTTTTTAAAATTTGTTGTTTATTAATTTTTGAATGCTAATAAATTAATATTATTTTATTTCGAATAAGCATGTGTGAACTGAAAAAATTATTTTATGACTAAACAAAAGGTCATAATGATTTGAAATAGATAATTATTCTAATAGTCTTAATCATTTGAATTGGTTCGGCAAACTCATTTATTTTTTAAATCTGTTATTAATTTTTAGAATACTATTAATTTAGCAATAATTTATTGCAAATAAGCTTGTATGAATATAAACAATTGTTTTATGACAAAACAAAAATCATAACATTTTGAGATATATAATTGTTCAAATAATCATAACTATTAGAACAGGTTTGATAAATAGATTTAGTTTTTAAATCTCTTCTTAATTTTCAAAATATTGATAAATTTTTATTATTTTATTTTGAACAATTTTGTATAAATAGAAACAATTGTTTTACGACAAAACAAAATGTCATAATGATTTGAAATAGATAATAGCTCAAATGGATATGACTATTTGAACTTGTTCGGTGAATAAATTTATTTTTTAAATCTCTAACTTATTAATTTTAAGAATATTAATAAGTTAGTATTATTTTATTTCAAATAAACTTATATGAATAGAAACAATTATTTCATGACTAAACAAAAGATCATAACAATTTGAAATAAATAATTATTCAAATGTCATAACTATTTGAACTCGCTTGGTAACTAGATTTATTTTTTAAATCTTTTACTTATTAATTTTTGAAATTTTAATAAATTAGTATTATTTTATTCCAAATAAGTTTTTATGAACAGAAACAATTGGTTTATGATAAAACAAAAGGTCATAACAATTTGAAATAGATAATTATTCAAATAGTCATAACTATTTGAACGTGTTCGAAAAAACATATTTATTTTTTAAATTTTTACTTATTGATTTTTCAAATATTAAAAAATTTATATTATTTTATTTGAAATAAGCTTACATGAATCGAACCAATTATTTTATGACAAACAAAATGCCATAATGTTTTTAAATAGATAATTATTTAGATAGTCATAACTATTTAAACACGTTCAATAAAACAAATTCATTTTTTTCTCTTACTCATTATTTTTTGGAATATTAATAAATTGGTATTATTTTATTTCAAATAAGCTTATATGAACTAAAACAATTGTTTTATTACAAAATAAAAGGTCACAATGATTTAAAATAGATAATTATTCAAATAGTTAGAACTATTTGAACTTGTTTGAAAACGTATTTTTTACTTAAATCTTTTACTTATTAATTGTCAAAATATTAATAAATTAATATTATTGTAATTTGAATAATCTTGTATGAATAGAAACAATTATTTTATGACAAAACAAAAAGTCATAAGAATTTGAAATAAATAATTATTCAAATAGTCATAAGATTTGAACTTATTTGGTAAATAGATTTATTTTTTAAATGTTTTACATATTAAGTGTCTTTATATTAATAAATTTTTATTATTTTATTCACAATAAACTTGTATGAACAAAAAAAATCATTTTATGACAAAACAAAAGGTTATAGCAATTTCAAAAAGAAAATTATTGGAATAGTCATAATTGTGTAAAGTTGCTTGACAAATAGATTTATTTTTTAAATCTCTTACTTATTAATTTTTGTAATATTAATAACTTAGTATTATTTTATTTTGAATAAGCTTATATGACAAAACAAAAGGTCATAATGGTTTAAAATAAATAATTATTCAAATAGTCATTACTATTTAATTTAGTTCAATAAACATATTTATTTTAAAAATTTTTTACTTATTAATTATTGAAATGTTAATAAATTAGTATTATTTTAGTCTGAATAAGCTTGTATGAATAGAAACAGTTGTTTTATAACAAAACAACAAGTCATAACTATTTGAAATAACTAATTGCTCAAATAGTCATAACTATTTCAACTCATTTCATAAATAGATTTATTTTTTAAATCTCTTATTAATTTTCAAAATATTAATAGATTAGTATTATTTTATTCCAAACAAACTTATATGAACAAAAATATTTGTTTTATGACAAAATAAAAGATATAACTATTTGA